>NW_016806447.1:3712671-3722644 GCF_001698545.2 Rhinopithecus bieti
AAAAGAAAAGTCAAATGGTCATATAAGTGCCATCCTATTTCTGGGCTGTATTCTGTTCCATAAATCTGTATCTTGATCCTTAAGCCAGTACCACACTTCCTTGATTAATCTTATGGTAAGTCTTGCAGTCAGGTAATATACATACTCCAAATTTGTTGTTATTTTTCAAAATGCCTTAGCTATCCTACAGTCTTTGAAAATCCATATAAATTTTGTAACAAGCTTGTCAATTAAAAAGAACCTTGGGATTATTATCACTGGATTACATTGAATCTATGATCAGTTTGGGTAGAACTGACATGTTTGCATTTATTTTAAATGCCTTAATTTCTCTCAGTAATGTTTTATAGTTATCAGTAGAGTAGTCTTGCATGTCTTTGACTACATTTGCTCCTGAATATTTTATTTTATTTTTGAGATCGTGTCTCGCTCTATCACCCAGGTGGGAGTGCAGTGGTGCAGTCTTGGCTCATTGCAACCTCTGTCTCCTGGGTTCAAGCAATTCTCCTGCCTTAGCCTCCTAAGTAGCTGGAATAACAGGTGCCCACCACCATGCCCAGCTAATTTTTATATTTTTAGTAGAGATGCAGTTTCACCATGTTGGCCAGGCTGATCTCGAACTTCTGATCTCAGTTGACCTGCCTGCTTCAGGCTCCCAAAGTGCTGGGATTATAGACATGAGCCATTGTGCCCAGCCCTGAATATTTTATTTTATAATACAATTATAAATTAAAGTTCTGGTTAGTTTTCAGTTGTTTGCTGCTAGTATACTGGAATACAATTGTTTTTGTATATTTACCTTATATCTTGAAACGCTACTAAATTCACTTATTAGTTCTAACAGTTGTTTATAGGTTAAGACTTTTTTTCTTTTCTTTTCTTTTCTTTTTTTTGAGACGGAGTCTCGCTCTGTCGCCCGGGCTGGAGTGCAGTGGCCGGATCTCAGCTCACTGCAAGCTCCGCCTCCCGGGTTTACGCCATTCTCCTGCCTCAGCCTCCCGAGTAACTGGGACTACAGGCGCCCGCCACCTCGCCCGGCTAGTTTTTTCGTATTTTCTTTTAGTAGAGACGGGGTTTCACCGTGTTAGCCAGGATGGTCTCGATCTCCTGACCTCGTGATCCGCCCGTCTCGGCCTCCCAAAGTGCTGGGATTACAGGCTTGAGCCACCGCGCCCGGCAATCCTTTTAATTTTATTGAGACTTGTTTTATGGACATGTATATGGTCTATCTTGGTGCATATATCATGTGTAATTGAAAAAAAAATTGTATTCTTCACTTATTAGGTTTAATGTTCTAAAATAACAGTTAGGTCAAGACAATTGACTTTGTTCCAGTCATCTATGTGCTTACTGAGACTTTTTGGCCTAGTTTTAACTATTTTTTAAAAATCTTCCTTTAAGTTCCAAGATATGTGTGCAGAACGTGCAGGTTTATTACATAGGTAAACGTGTGCCATGGTGGTTTGCTGAACCCATCAACCTGCCATCTAGGTAGTAATCCCCACATGCATTTGGTATTTATCCTATTAACTGATTAGGAAGAGATATTAAGATCATAGATTTATATTCTCTCTTTAATTTTTTCAATTGTATTATGCATTTTGAAGCTTTTTAAATAGATATGTATTGTATTTTTTGATGAATTGACACTTTTATCACTATGAAATTGCCCTCTTTGTGGTAAAACTTTTAGTCTTGTATCTATTTTATCTGATATTAATATAGCCACTTTAGTTTTATGGTTACTGATTGCATGGTACTGATTGCATGTCATTTTTCATCTAATTACCTTTAATATATTACTTTCTAACTATTTAAGTGTATCTTGAAAGCGAAGTTGGGTCTTGGCTTTATAATTTATTTGGAGAATTACCACCTTTAAATTGGAATGTTTAGCTCACTAAAACGTAATGTAATTACTGATAATGTTGAGTTGAGGGTTAAAGTGTCAATGCTTTCTGTTTGTCTCCTTTGTTCTTTGTTTCTCTGTTCTTGCTTTCCTGCTCCCTGCTCTCTTTTGTAGTATTTTTTAAAATTTCTTTTTTTTTTTTTTTTTTTTAAATGGGGTTTTTTTCCACCCAGGCTAGAGTGCAGTGGTGTAATCTCAGTTCACTGCAACCTCTGCCTCCCAGGTTCAAGTGATTCTCTTGCCTCAGCCTCCAGAGTAGCTGAGATTACAGGCATGTAACCATGATCAGCTAATTTTTGTTTTTTTTTTTTTGTTTGTTTGTTTGTTTTTTTTTTGAGACGGAGTCTCGCTCTGTCACCCAGGCTGGAGTGCAGAGGCCAGATCTCAGCTCACTGCAAGCTCCGCCTCCTGGGTTCACGCCATTCTCCTGCCTCAGCCTCCCGAGTAGCTGGGACTACAGGCACCCGCCACCTCGCCCGGCTAGTTTTTTGTATTTTTTAGTAGAGACGGGGTTTCACCGTGTTAGCCAGGATGGTCTCGATCTCCTGACCTCGTGATCCACCCGTCTCGGCCTCCCAAAGTGCTGGGATTACAGGCTTGAGCCACCGCGCCCGGCCTTGTATTTTTTTTTAGTAGAGACAGAGTTTCACCATGTTGGCTAGGGTGGTCTCCAACTCCTGACCTCAAGTGATCGGTCCGCCTCGGCCTCCCAGAGTGCTGGGATTACAGGCATGAGCCACTGTGCCCGGCCAAAATTTTGTTTTAACTTATTAACTGACCTTTTAGTTATAACTTTTTGTATTTTAAAATTCATAGTCTAGAGATTACAATTACAGACTCCTGGTTCTTTGTAATTTATTAAAATTCTTCATTTTTTCTGTTATTCAAACTGAATTTCTATTGATCTATTTCAAGTTCATTGACCATTTCATCATCTCTATTTTGCATTAGATACATTCAGTGTCTTTTTCATTTCAGATATTATATGTTTCAGGCTTATAAATTTTCTTTTCATGATCTTTGTCTTCTGAGATGTACTCTCTCTTAATTCACTATGAGCCTTTATTATGAGCATTTTCCTTTACCTCACTGAGCATAGTTAGAGTTGCTGCCTTAAGATCTTTTTTGTGCTAATTCTAGCCTCTGGGTCAACCCAGGGGTTGGTCTTTGCTGATTGTCGTTTCGTTTGAGATTGGATCACATATTCCTGCTTCCTTATATGTCAAGTAATTCTGGATTGTAACCTGGACAATGTGACTATTGTATACTGGAAACTCTGTATTCTGTTGTATCTGTCTTCAAAGAGTGTTGATATTTTTGTTTTAATAGGCAATTAATGTGGTTGAAATACAATTTCAAGCTCTAGCTTTTGGTGAACAGCTCAAATCTCAGTACAATTATTATATTTTTAGATTGTCTTCTTGCAGTCTGCCCTGAAAATGCATAGTTCACAGTTCAGTCAGAAATTTGGGCAGAGTTAAAAAGAAGAGTTAGGCCTCTTTTCTTTGGCTTTCTTCTTTCTATGTTGCCTTGCTCCCTTTTTAGCAATTGTGGTTTGTCTGAACTCTCCTCTGCTGCATTGAGCCAGAAAAATAGTGGGTTTGCTATCAGATTTTAGCTGTTCCATAAGATGCTGACTGTGGCCTGCCCTCAGGATACAAGCCCTAAAATGGGAAACATCATGTTCCTTTTCAAATTTTGATGAATTTTCAAGACTCTTTTGTTCCTTCTCCAGAGCTTTCAGGTAGATGTTTTTGTATTTTGTCCTTTATGGTTGATAAATGCAAGAGGATCAACCTATTAGGGTACTCCTTCACCATATTCACAGCGGAACTCCTCAAAGAATTTTAACTAAACAACAATGTCATCCATATAGAGTTGATACTTTCTATGTCTGTCCATGTGCCTAAGTTCTTATCACTGGAATTTAATAAGAAATTTATGTAATTTGGTTGGGGGTTGTATCCTTAAGAGTAATTTGCTTGCCTTTCCTTTCTCTCTTTTTTGTCTTCGGGTCTTTTGACTATACAGATGAGAGTGAAACCTTAGGGGATGACGAGTAATAAGAAGGAATGATGGGCTGGGCACGGTGGCTCACGCCTGTAATCCCAGCACTTTGGGAGGTCGAGGCCGGCGGATCACGAGGTCAGGAGGTCGAGACCATCCTGGCCAACACTTGGTGAAACCCCGTTTCTACTAAAAAAATACAAAAAAAAATTAGCCGGGCGTGGTGGCGGGCGCCTGTAGTCCTAGCTACTCTGGAGGCTGAGGCAGGAGAATGGCGTGAACCCGGGGGGCGGAGCTTGCAGTGAGCCGAGATGGCGCCACTGCACTCCAGCCCCGGCGACTGAGTGAGACTCTGTCTCAAAAAAAAGAAGGAATGATGGATCCCATATAGTCTCGTGAAGCAAAGTTACTGAATGCCCACCTACCTCTTGACTTTCATGAGAGACAAATTCCTCTCTTGTTTTAGTCACTGTATTTTTCATCTGTCTGTTACAGCAGCTTAGGCTATATCTTAATTATGATGAAAATTTCTGGAGTGTTTATCTTCAAGATCCCCAATAATTGGATGCAGGATAAAAACCAGTTACCTAGTTGTTTAGTCAATGTCAAATAACTAGTTTGCCCAGTTTCTCACTTTCCTTTCCCACTATTTTTTTAAATTGAGGTATAATTGACAATATAATACACAGATCTTAAATGTTCAGCTTGATGAATGTTGAGAATTGCATATACTCACGTGCAGGGGAGAAAAAAATACCTTTTCTTCTATCCGTCTTAGGTTCGTGGCTGAGGCCCTACAACAAAAGACAGATTAACAAAAGGAAAGGATGCAAATTTGTTTAATGTAAGTTTTATGTGACATGGACCCTTCATAGGGGAATAAAGACCCAAAGAAATAAATTAGCTTGAGTATTTTGTGATAGGTTTGAAGAAGAGTGAACCGTCATGGAGAAATATAATAGAGCAAAAATGGTATGATCCAGGGGAAATAAACACGGGAGAACTTAGCAAGCCTGTGTGTTCAGATTCCATCAGTGTGCTTGTGTCTTCAGAGATAAGGATGCTCCCTTCCTTTGGGTATTGAGACGGTACTTCTCCTTGAGGGTCTTATGACCCGTTTCAGGGGATGGTCAGAAAATCCTTCCTAGGTTTTATGACCTGCTTCAGTGGAGTACGGTGGGGAAAGATCTGAGAGACCTTCCTATACATGCTGTTTCTCAAATTTCTTCAACTTAAAATGTTTAATATGCCAAGGTTCCTCATTCTGGGGTAGCATGTTCTGAACCGCATCACATGTAACCACCACCCTAAGCATGGCACAGAATATTTCTAACTTCCAGTAAATTCCCTTTTGCCATCCACAACCACTTTCTCATTTCTTTCATTACTTTTGTCTATCATTTGTTTATATCAAGTTCTGTTCTAGAACTTGATATAAACAAAGCATGTATGCTTGTGTGTGAGTCTTCTTTTGCTTAACACAATGGTTTTGTAATTCGTTCATGTTGCTACATGTATCAGTAATTCATTCTTTGTTATTGATAGTAGTATTCTGTGGCATTCGGCTACAGCAATTTGGTTTACATATTTACCTGTGGAAGAACATTGGGGTTGTTTTGTGTTTTGACTATTGTGATTCAAGCTGCTGTGAACATTTTTGTACAAGTCTTTGTATGGACATACATTTTCATTTCTCTGTGGCAATTACCTAGAAGTAAAATTGCTAGATCATAGGGTAAATATGTTTAATTTTATGACTACCAAAGTTTGCTCAAGTGGCTTACATGCTCACCAGCAGTGCATGAGGACTCGGTTTCCTGCGTTACTCACCAACACTTGATCTCAGTCATTCTAGTGAGTGTGTAATGGACTCTTACTGTGTTTTAACCTTCCATTTCCCTGATAATTTACAGACATTGATCACTTTGTGCATATTGGCTCTTTGTACATCTTCTTCTGTCAAATGTCTATTTAATTCTTTTTCCAGGCTTTGTATTTATATTTGCTGATTTGTATTTATATGTAACATGTAAGACAGGGTTCAGAGCACACTACCCCAAAATATAGCACCTTGGCATTTGAGAAAACAGTAGAAGCAAGAAAGACTCTCAATCTTCTCCTGCCATTCTCCCCTAAAGCAGGGCATAAAATAATTCTGACTTTCCTCTAAAGTAGGTCATAAGACCTTCATTCCAAAGGGGTCCTCCCTATATCCAGAGGAAGGAAATAAAGACACAGAGAAGTATCTGAACAAGCAGACCTTGCTAAGTTTCCCTCCATTTATCACCATTAGATCAGATTCCTTTTTCTAATCCTAATTCTACATGACTATCTACTCTTCATCAAACCGAAGCATAAAAGATACACTTTTCCCTGTTTCTTTTGGCCTTCATTCCTGAAGGCTCCCATGTCATATAAAACTTGTATTAAATAAATTTGTGAGATTTTTTTTCTTGTTAATCTGTATTTTGTCTCAGCCATGAACCTTGTGATAGGTAAAAAATATATATTACTTTTTCTTTCCTACATGTAAATAAATATATTTGTATTTACACATCATAGACACATTTCTTTTTCAAAAAGCTGTATTTGCAAGATTTATTTAAATATTATGTGTATTTGGGATGGTTAAAGAGGGAATTGATATAGATTATGGAAGGGGCTAAATCCCCACCTAAGCCACCCCCAGGTGCTTTGAGCCTAGCAGGGGATGGGGTACAGAGACTGACTATTGGTAGAGCAAAATTGAAGATCTGTTAAAGAAAAGCAAAGGCCAGGAATCAATGCCTCCATCATCACCTCTGGATTCAGTACTATCAAAGCAAGCATTGCTCCCCTTATATGACCAACCCCTCCCAACCCACTTTGGGGTGAAATTTTCTAGCTCCCCATCTACAGCACATAGCCCCATCACAGGCATCTCTCCCTGCAACTTGCAGTGGAGATAATTCACTATGTTCCTCTCTTGTGTCAAACTCTTCATAAGCATGAATTCTGGTGGCTAGATAAGCTCCATCAAACAGATATTCTGTTACTTATTCATTCTTCTACTAATTTCTATTTTCCATCAGCAACATATGAGGGTTTTGCTTTCTGTAGATCCTTGCCAACACTTGTTATTATTCATCTTTTTTTTTTTTTTAACTACAGCCATTGTAGTAGGTATGGAGTCATATCTCATTATTTTGATTTGCATTTCCCTAATGATTGATGATGATCACCATCTTTTCATGTGCATTTTGCCCATTTGTATATTTTCATTGAAGAAATGTCTTTTTAAATCCTTTACCCATTTTAAAAATTATCTTTTTTTTTTTTTTTTTTATTTTGAGACGGAGTCTCACTGTGTCGCCCAGGCTGGAGTGCAGTGGCCAGATCTCAGCTCACTGCAAGCTCCGCCTCCTGGGTTCACGCCATTCTCCTGCCTCAGCCTCCCGAGTAGCTGGGACTACAGGCGCCCGCCACCTCGCCCGGCTACTTTTTTGTATTTTAGTAGAGACGGGGTTTCACCATGTTAGCCAGGATGGTCTCGATCTCTTGACCTCGTGATCTGCCCGTCTCGGCCTCCCAAAGTGCTGGGATTACAGGCTTGAGCCACCGCACCCGGCCACAAAAATTATTTATGTTTTTATTATTGAGTTGTAAAAGTTAGTTGTATGTTCTGGATACAAGTCCTTTATTAGGTATATGATTTGCAAAAAAATTTTCCCATCATGTGGTTTGTCTTTTTGCTGTTTTCTCCCTACATTATTCCCTTTTGGTAGCTTTTATTTCCTTATTTTTAATTGACACATAATTGTACATATTTATGGAGTACAGTGTGATATTTTCATACATGCCTATACAATGTGTGATGATCAAGTTAGGGTAATTAGCATATCTGTTACCTCAAACACATATTATTTCTTTGTATTTGGAATGTTCAAAATCTGCTTTAGCTATTCAAAAATATATAATAAACTGTTTTTCCTTATACCCACCCTATAGTGCTGTAGAGCAGCAGAATTGATTCCTCCCATCTAGCTGTACTTTTGTGTCCATTAACCAACCTTAGGCTATCCCACTCTCCCCTCTGCCCTTCCCCACCACTACTAACCACTGTTCTATCCTCCACTTCTATGAGGTCAACTTTTTTAGCCTCCACTATGAGTGAGAGCATACTGTGTTTGTCTTTGTATCTGGCTTATTTCACTTAAGATAATGTCCTCCTAGCTCATCCATGTTGTCATGAATGACAGAGATTTGTTCCTTTTTGTGGCTAAATCGTGTTCCATTGGGTATATATATCACATTTTCTTTATCCATTCATCTGTTGACTGACACTTAGGTTGAGTCCATATTAGGATATTGTGAATAGTGCTGGAATAAACATGGGGATGCAGATACCTCTTTGACATACTAATTTCCTTTCTTTTGAATATATACCCAGTAGTGAGATTGCTGGATTGTGTGGTAGTTCTGTCTTTCGTTTTTTGAAGAACCTCTGTACAGTTTTCCATAATGGCTATACTAATTCATATTCCCACCAAGAGTGTATGAGTTCCCCCTTCTTCACATCCTTGCCAGCATTTATTTTTTATCTTTTTGATAATAGCTGTTCTAATTGGAGTGACATGATACCTCATTGTGGTTTTGATTTTTGTTTCTCTGATGTTGAAAATTTAGTGATGTTGAGCATTTTTTCATATACCTCTTGGCCGTTTGTATGTCTTCTTTTGAGATACTTATTGAGCTCATTCGCCTATTTTAAAATCAGATTATTAGGTTTTTTGCCATTGAGTTGTTTGAGATTTTTATGCTGGATATTAGTCTTGTGTCAGATAAATAGTTGGCAAATATTTTCTCTTGTTCTGCAGGTTGTCTTTTATTCTGTTCATTTTACCTTTTGCTATGCAGAAGCTTTCTAGTTTGATATTTGTCAGTTTTGCTTTTTAGTTTGTCTTTGTCTATTTTTGCTTTTGTTGACTGTACTTTTGAGATCCTTTCCATAAAATCTTTTCCCAGACCAATGTCTGGAAGTGTTTTCCCTACGATTTTTTCGTTCTCTTTTTTTCTTTTCTTTTCTTTCTTTCTTTTGGAACAGGATCCAGCTCCATCACCCAGGCTGGAGTGCAGTGATATGACCACGACTCCCTGCAGCCTTGACCTCTTAGGCTCAAACAATCCTTCCACCTCAGCCTTCTGAGTAGCTGGGACTACAGGTGTGTACCACTATACCTGGCTAGTTTTTTATGTTTATTTTTGTAGAGATGGGGGTCTCTCTCTGTTTCCCAGTCTAGTCTCAAACTCCTGGGCTCAAGTGATCCTCCCATCTCAGCCTCCCAAAGTGCTGGGATTACAGGAACAAGCCACTGCACCTGGTTTTCCCCTATGTTTTCTTCTAGTAGTTTCATAGTTTCAGGTCTTATATTCAAGCCTTGAATCCATATTTAGTTGATTTTTTTTTAATATAGTGAGAGATAGGGGTCTATTTTTATTTTTCTGCAACTGGATACTCAGTTTTCCAGTACCACTTATTGAAAAGACTGACCCTTCCTCAATGAATGTTCTTGATATCTTTGTTGAAAATCTGTTGGCTATAAATATGTGGATTTATTTCTGGATTCTCTATTGTGCTCCATTGGTCTGTAGCTCTGGTTTTATGCCAGTACCTTACTATAGCTTTGTAGTATATTTTGAAGCCTGGTAGTGTAAGGCCTCCAGTTTTGGTGTTTTTGGTTTTTAGTTTAGTTTTGTTTAGTTTTGCTCTGCTCAGGATTGCTTTGGTTATTTGGAGTCTTCTGTGGTTCTGTGTGAATTTTAGGATTTTTTTTTTTCTATTTTTGTGAAGAATGTCATTAGTATTTTGGTAGGGATTGTATTGAATCTGTAGATAGTTTTTGGTAGTATAGCCATTTTCACAATATTAATTCTTCCAAGGCATGAACATGGAATATCTTTTCTTTCTTTTTTTTCATCCTCTTACATTTCTTTCATTGGTGTTGTATAGTTTTTCTTCTAGAAATCTTTCACCTCCTTGGTTCATTTTATGCCTAGGCCTTTTATTATTATTCTTTT
>NW_016806447.1:3723303-3757123 GCF_001698545.2 Rhinopithecus bieti
GTGACCAGAACTGGTTGCAGTGCGCTCTCATGAGGCTTGATCAGCCAAAAGAACAGTGGTCCTATCACTTTCCCTTGTCAAGACACAGACATACCTCCAGCTGCATCCGATTTTTGGCAGCATCATTACAGTCTGACACCCTCTCAGCCTGTTGTCACTCTGTAAACCCAAGGTTGTCTGCGGTTTATTTATTTATATATTTTTTTGAGACGGAGTCTCGCTCTGTCGCCCGGACTGGAGTGCAGTGGCCGGATCTCAGCTCACTGCAAGCTCCGCCTCCCGGGTTCACGCCATTCTCCTGCCTCAGCCTCCCGAGTAGCTGGGACTACAGGCGCCCGCCACCTCGCCCGGCTAGTTTTCTGTATTTTTTTAGTAGAGACGGGGTTTCACCATGTTAGCCAGGATGGTCTCGATCTCCTGACCTCGTGATCCGCCCGCCTCGGCCTCCCAAAGTGCTGGGATTACAGGCTTGAGCCACCGCGCCCGGCCGATGGTAGACTTTTTATTACAGATTCAATCTTGTTACTTATTGGTGTATTTAGACTTCCTATTTATTCTTCGTTTAATCTTGATAGGTTGTATAGTCCAGGAATTTATCCATTTTTGCCAGGTTTTCTAACTTGGCACATAGTTGTTTGTAATAGTTTCTAGTGATCCTTTGTATTTCTGTGGTGTCAATTGTAATGTCTCCTTTTTTGTTTCTGATTTTATTTGGGGTTTTTCTCTTTTTTCTTGGTTAGTCTAGCTAGTGGTTTGTCAGTTTTTGTTTATCTTTTCAAAAAACCAACTGTTTATTTCACTGGTTTTTTTTTTTTTTTTTTTTTTTTTTTTTTTTTTTTTAGTTGTATTTGTTTTAGTCCCAATTTTGTTTCTTTCTGCTCTGATCTTTAGTATTTCTTTCCTTCTAATTTTGGGTTTGGGTTGTTCTTGCTTTTCTAGTTTCTTGAGATACATTGTTACATTATTTATTTGAAACCTTTAAACATTTTTGATGTAGGTGTTTATTGCCATAAATGTTCTTCTTAATACTGCTTTTGTTGTTTTCCATAGGCTTTAGTATGTTGTTTCTATTTTCATTTGTTTCAAAACATTTACAAATTTTTTCCTTTTTTTATTTCATATTTTTAGAAACAGGATCTTGCTCTGTTCCCCAGGCTGGAATGCAGTCGTAGCTCATTGCAGCCTTGAACACCTCAGCTCAAGCAATCCTCCTGTCCCAGCCTCCTGAGTAGCAAGGACTATAGGAGACTGCCACTATGCCTGGCTAATTTAAAAAATATATATTTTGTAGATATAGAGTCTTGCTATGTTACTCAGGCTTGTCTTGAACTCCTGGGCTCAAGCAATCCTCCTGCCTCAGCCTTCCAAACAGATGGGATTATAAACATGAGCCACCATGCCTGGCTAATTCCTTCTTAACTTCTTCATTGACCCATTGGTCATTCAGGAATATGTTGTTTAATTTCCATATTTGTAAAGTTCTTCTTATTGATTTCTATTTTTATTCCATTGTGGTCAGAAAAGATACTTGACATAATTTTAATTATTTAAAAACTTTTAAGACTTGTTTTGTGGCCTGATATGGGGTTTATCCTGGAGAATATCCCATGTGCTGATAAAAAGAATATGTATTGTGCAGCTGTTGGATGAAATGTTTTGTAAATGTCTGTTAGGTTCATTTGATCTAAAGAGCAGTTTAAATCCAATGTTTCTTTGTTAATTTTCTGTCTTGATAATTTGTCCAATGCTGAGAGTGGGGTGTTGAAGTCTTCTTCTATTATTATATTCAAGTTGATGGGGAGAGTTGAAGGGATTCCTCTTGGTGTCAGGTATGACATGGTCTACAAGCAGCTGCGTCAGCGCTGGGTTTGAGGTGCAGGTGCTCAGAGCAGCTGTAGGGCTCAGAGTCTCACAAACCCATTGTGGCACTTGGGTCTTGGGGTGTAGATTTGCTGTCTGTGACAGGGTTGGATGTAGGTTGCCCACACCACCAGAATCAGTAACTCCGAGTCATCCCTTGTAGCTCAGGCAGGGTTGTGGTGATGGTTCTTCCACTGGGTGCAGGGCACACCACTGGCCAGACTCAAGAAGAACAAGGGTGCTCTGGAGGTTTGGGCCTGGGGGGCAGGAGATCCCTGCAATCTGGGAACTTGAGCCAATAGGGCTCAGTGGCAACTCAGGTCCCATAAGGTGACTGTGTAGTAGTGACTCTAAACTAAGCTTGTCCAACCTATGGTGTGTGGCCACATGTGGTCCAGATGACTTTGTATGTGGCCCAACACAAATTCATAAACTTTCTTAAAACATTGAGTTTTTTTTTTTTTAAGTCTGTCAGCTATCGTCACCTATCGTTAGTGTTAGTATATTTTACGTGTGGTCCAAGACAATTTTTCTTCCATTGTGGCCCAGGGAAGCCAAAAGATTGGATACCCCTCCTCTAGACCGTGGGATGGTGGGACTCGGCAGTGTCCCAGAGTGAGAGGCCAGGTGCAGTGGCAGCAAGTGTCCCAGAATGGTGGAGCACATCTGTCGTTTGGGCCTTGGGGGAGCAGGGAACAGCAAGTGATATCTTCACTTCCCAAGAAGGAGGGGTATCTCAGCAGTTCAGACTTGAGGGAGCTAGTCCAGCCCCAAGGAAGCACAGGGTACTGGAGTCTTTTGGCCTGTGGGGCAGGGTGTCTCAGCTCAACCACTGCTCTCTTTCCCTGGGACGTGGGGTACTACATCAGCTCAGCCCTGTGATCACAGCTGCTCAGCTTGGCCAAGGCACCAATTCCCCAGGGGCTGTGCTGCTTCCAGACTGGGAGGCATGGCTGTTCTGGGTGGCCCAGGGCCATTTCCCTCAGTTTCAGGACACTGCATCAGTGTTAAGTCCTAGGGTGCATGGCCTCTCTGAGTGGTAGCCGAGGCATCATTTCTTGGGATGCAGGGTGCTGCTTCAACTTAAGCGTAGGGGAAGAGTGACTACTCTGAACGGCTTAGGTACTGTTGCAGGGAGGCAGGGTGCCGCCTCAGCTCTGGCCTGAAAGGGCAGGGGTAGGGATAGGTGGAGTGACTCCACTTCTGCTTGGCCCTATGGGAAGGCTGTAACAGCTACTTGGAGCTCAGCTTGGGGCTATCAGGTCACTGGGATAGGGTGGTTAAGTGGCAGCTTAGCTCAGGGATGAAAGGGAGCTGTGGCTATGCACCCCTGGAGCAAGGCACACTCCAGCTGTAGTTTCAGTTCCAAGGTGGTATAACACAGTAGCCATGTGGGTTGTGGGGCACAGCATGGTGTTCGCTCCTTCTCTTGGGGAGCACAGCTATGTGGACTCCAGGCAGGTCCCCCAGCTGGGCTGAGTGCCTGTGAGGACTGCAGGGGACCCCAGTGATGAGGTTTGTAGATATCCAAGGTGCTGATGGGGATTTATGGAGTCCTCTTACCTCCTCACCATAAGGAGAAGTTCTTCCTGGTTCCCAGCTAGTCCCAGTTAGGAGACAGGACAGTAGAGGCTCAGGATTTCCTTCCATTCTCTTTGGCCATCCTGAATTTCTCTGCTCACTGTGGTTTCTGTTACTTCTCTGATGCACTGTGGCACTCTCTCTCACTTATTTTTGTTAAAATGTAGTTGTTTATTCATTGTTCTGGTTGTCATTGTGAGAGATGAGCACCAGGGGCTTCCAGTTGGCCATTTTGCTCAATGCCATAAATCTCCTATAGATAGAAGTCTTTATTTGGTACTTTCTACTGATTTCTGATCAGTATGATCTGAAGAGCTGTAGTTGTACTTTTATTAGCAGACATATCATATATCTTCTCAATTAGCTATGCAAACGCATATATTTAATCATCCAGAGTAATGATGAACACAGATTTCCTGCTGTACCTCCCTCCCTACATATCTACCTGTAGAGGCACATTAATTAACCCCACACTGTAAATTGATTTTCTTAGTTTCTTCTTCCTAAGCACATTTTACTCCTTAGTTAGCTTTTAACTGACATTTGCAAGAAGGATTTACTTTTTTTTTTTTTTGAGACAGAGTCTCACTCTGTTGCCCAGGCTGAAGTGCAGTGATGCAATCTCATCTCACTGCAACCTCCGCCTGCTGGGTTCAAGCAATTCTCCTGCCTCGGCCTCCAGAGTAGCTGGGACCACAGGCGTGCACCACCATGCCTGGCTAATTTTTGTATTTTTTTTTTTTAGCAGAGACAGGGTTTCAGCATGTTGGCCAGGCCGGTCTTGATCTCCTGACCTCAAATAATGCACCCACCTTGGCCTCCCAAAGGCACGGGCTCACTCTGTCTGGAAAGAATAAAACAAAACAAAAACCAAAAAACAAACAAAAACCACATTCAGTGATACATTATCAAACTGAGGTTGACCTTCTGAGGCAACTTGGAAGATGTTGTTTGTTCTTCATATCCTAAACTTAAGTTCCTTTTCTGCCTATCTGCTTTCACTGGAAGGGACATCAGACTACCTTCCTGCCTTTTAAATAAATCTGCTCTAAACCATTGTGTACAAGGTTAGGTATTCTATTTCTTTTTTTTTCTTTTTCTTTTAATCTTTGAGGGAAGATGGCCTTTTAAAATTCTCATGCCGGTGTCCATGAGCTGTCTTTGAGTTGTTCCTTTTTTATCAAATCAATTATTATCACTACAAAATAAAGCCAATTCCTATATTCTGTTCTAATTAGAGATGAGGAATAGCCCTCATTCATTCTTACACATAAACAATCTTGCAACATCTTTAGATTTTTTTTTAACTTGAGGTGAGATTCTTAATTTTTCTTTCAAATTAAAAAAAAAACAAAACACACCTGGGCATGGTGGCTCATGCCTGTAATCCCAGCACTTTGGGAGGCTGAGGCAGGAGGACTGCTTCAGTTCAGGAGTTTGAGACCAGCCTGGGCAACATAGGGAGACCCCATCTCTGCCAAAACTATTTTAAATTAGCCAGGTGTGGTGGCTCATGCCTGTGGTCCCACCTACTTGGGAGGCTGAAGCAGGAGGATCACCTGAGCCCGGGAGTTCAAGGCTGTGGTGAGCTGTGCTTGCACCACTGAACTTCATGTATAAATATGAATCATTTTGGGAATAAATGAGCAGGAAAGTATGACAGTTGCAGATGTTGGGATAGAGAAAAACATATGTGGAGACACACCAAGAGAGACATAGACACACACAGAGGTATACAGAGACAGAGCTAAGCAGAGGGAGACCTCAACAGAAACAAACCTTAGACATGCTCTTAAATTGGCCTGAATCTAAATCTGTTTCTTTAGATACTTGGAGTAATATAGGTGTATGGAGCACATTTAAAGAAAACATAAATGAGAAACTGCTTTCCATGTGACATCTCCTTCAAGAGATATGTTGTCCATTTTATAAGCACTGTTTTCTTTATTATCTGAGGAATGGTTCTTACAGAATCAGCAACTATAAAATTATATGTGATATCAGAAGATAATGCCAGGGTATATATGTAGAACAATGTGTCTGTGACAGCTATCAATTTATTGGCTCTCAGCTCCGGATTAACCCTTCAATCAAGTGTCTGTGGTTATGGGCAGGGGGGTCCTTTTAAGCATCTCTCCTTTACAGTCAGCACGATGTTAAGCTCTTTCCATAGGGGGCGCTGTTGGGGCCGTTGGTGGCTGCTGCCTGATGGGTCAGTGGTATGGGTGTGAGGACATATGATGGAGTTCTGCTCCAACCACTGCCTACAATTGGTGGTGCCTTGGGACCCTGCAGCCTCATTCTGGCCATAACCTTCTCCTGGGCCTGTGGATTACAAACTTGAGCCCTGAAAGATTCCTGCAGGAATCAGTGCCCGGAAAGCCTTCGGCCCACACTGGCTCCTCACTCTCTGCAGATCCTGTGCGGATCACCTGTGACCTGGAGGGTTCCCACTAATGCATCACGCCTGCTGCAGGCCCTCACTCTCTGTGCACAGCCAGGCCGTTGATTGCTGGTGGACTGACCCTGCCTGCACTCTGGAGGGTTGTTTCCTACGTACTCAGGGACTGCAGAGCAGTTCCAGCCTGGGCAAAGCAGCTAACTTCCCTGCTATGTGGGTCGAGTTCAGTTCTCCAAGGAAGTCTGAACCTCAGGGTTGGGACTCTTTCCCAGCTTGTCTTTCCTTGAGTACTCTTCCTTAACTCTAGGATACCAGACAGAATTTCCTTATGTCCTATCGTCACTCATTTATCAGAATTTAATAACTCTTTATATAAATTATATTTCCCCCGTTCAGCCTACTGTAAAGCAATAGCAATGCTGATGTCTTAGCAAGAAATACAGCTGCCTTTCCACTTAGAGAATAATTTATAGAACGAAGTAGGAATCAGTGAGCCAGTTTTTTCATTCACAACATTTTTCTTGCCTAATTTTGATTTTAGAGTTTCAAAATTGGGTGACAGCTGCTTTCATTTCTCAAAGGAAATGAACACAGTCTTGTTTCATTAGCTAGATTGTCAAATCCACACCAGGAGAGGTTCTCATTCATATGAAGGATAAAATTTGTGATGAAGCAACAGGAATCTGATTCCCACTGAATCAGTAAAGTTCCCACTGAAAAGGCCAGTTGATTAATTTCAGTCAGGGCAGAACTTAAAATTACTGGCAACGTGTGATAAAACTGATTCCTTTTGAGGAAAAATAATTAGTGCAATTAAATCAGAATAAGTGCATAACTTGTTTAAAACAGATCTAGGGAAGAGTGAACAGGGGACAAAATCTGTATCACAACCTTGGCGATTACATAAAAGTAGTGGAGACAGTATAAACTTCTAATTATATAGCTAATAGAATAAATATGACAGGACTTTCAACTTCTAAGGTTATTTTATTTTAAATTAACTTCAATTTCTCAGTTTTTTATTTAAATTTAAAAAATTATTCAGATTATTAAATTCATGTTAGTCTTATTGTGATTATAACAGTAGGAACTGTACAGATGATTGGCAGTGGCTCTCAAATGTTAAAATACATCAGAATAACATGGGAAACTTGCTGAAATGCAGATTCCAGCAGACTTGGTTATGTCATAGCAATTGGTATTTTTAACAAGCATTCCAAGGATTCTGATGCAGATCGTATCCTGACCACACTTTGAGAAACCATGATTTAGTTTCTGAATGAGGTCCCCATTAAGAAATGTGAAGTTTTATTTAGAAATTAATAAGACAACCCTTTCTGATATTAAAATGGTCTTTATCATTTTATCCTATGCATCCCAAAGAGTTAAGGCAGCAGGAAATACTTTATTCCAATAATCTATTCCTGTGTAGAAGAGCACATTCACAGTCACCTGACCACTTTTTATACCTTGTTAGGAAATGAAGTTATTTCTGGCTGTAGTTCTTCCTTTTTCTAATAGGTGAATAAAACTCCTGTTGTTCCAAAAGGAAAATAATAACTCCAACCTAACAATGAAGCCAGCACTACCATGGACAATTAAACTGAAGACAAGTAAATCTGGAACTATGTAAGAATAAAAAGCCAACATTTCTGTGGGTATCCAGAGACCCACTATCTTAATAGGAGATGCCTGAATAACATATGAGTTTAAAGGTAGAGCTTAAAGCATATATTTACCATTTAAACTCATGAATTATTTTAGATGAGATATTAACAGTAGAAGAATAGGAAAACTGGGATGTCCCAGGCTGTTTCTCCTTTATAGCTCCCTCAAAGGACCTCAGTTAAGCCCACACTCCTCACCTTAAAAAGACAGCCACTGATTCTTAGGGGTGGACCCACACTTGTTAATCTTCTAGTCTGGAAACCAGCTGTGCAAAACAAACCCTAAAATGTTCCCCTACAGCAAAGGAAAAGATGTTTGGTTTTGACACCGTCTCGTCTCGTAGAGAAACTCAGGCACTTTCGCTGTGGATCCTGCCTTCATTCTTTGGGGTTAAGTGGCCACCGCAAGAAACAAAACAGCTTGAGAAATGGCTGAGTCAACCAACACGTAGTGACATGCCCAGGAACTTCTCAAATGGCCCAGGAAGTGGAGGCCTCCTGATTTTCCCACAGGACATTGTCCTTTCCTGGAACCTTGCAGGTGGCTAGAGTATCTGCATTTGGAGTATTGCAAAATTATCTCACCTGACTTCTGACCAGAAGTATATCTCCAAACTGATCACATCCACAGAGACAATGATTGACTGTGAACAAACATTCTCAGCGACATCACACGTGTTCTGAAACCCTGACCACCAACATGCTCCTGACTGTTTTCATGGTCTTGGCAAAGGATACTGTTGGGAGAAAGAAGGATGGTTTCTACTATAAATGACATTTTAAAAATAGTGGGAGAAGAATGCAAAATGGGAAAGGGATAAATACATAGATTTCTAGCTAAACGCATTTAAAATGAAACTTTGAAATTTTGGTTAGTGATTTCTTTAAAGCACAGAGGTCAAGCCCTACTACAATAAATATCACATTCACCTAAAAATTGTATTTCAAAGTCTCACTTGGTGCCTTACCCATTTCACATAACAGAACAATGTTTCCATGTAATGAAAGAATGGATACAATCCTAGGAGTGTCACAAGCTTTCTGATGTTTGTGGCATGCCAAGCAGCATTGCCTGTTACTGTGCTGTGGGAGTCAATCACTTTTATGTCTATAAATTAGAAAAGTGGCGGGTGCAGTGGCTCATGCCTGTAATCCCAGCACTTCTGGGGCCAAAGTGGTAGGATCCCTTGAGCCCAGGAGTTTGAAACCAGCCTGGGCAACATAGCGAGACCCCTGTCTCTACAAAAAATCAAAAAATTAGCAAGGCATAGTGGTGCACACCTGTGGTCCCAGCTACTCGGAAGGCTGAGATAGGAGGATGGCTTGAGCCACAGAGGTTGAGACTGCAATGAGCTGTGATCACACCACTGCACTCCAGCCTGGGCAACACAGTAAGACCCTTTCTCAAGAAAATAAATAGAAGTTATTGAGAAAGACTGAATATGTAAAATGTTCCCCAGTCAAATTGTGAAAAATGGTAATCTTGAAGAGTGTTGGGAACTGGGAGCCCCTTGGATTCCTCTGAGCAATTTCACTAAGAATAGCTGTAGGTGTTTGCTGGCTGGCTTCTACCTGGCTTGGCTTGTGAGGGCTCATTCAGTATCAGCAAGACATGCAGGTAGTTACTGATGGAGTTAATTTCAGGCCCATGTTGGCCTAAGACTGATGACCATGCAGTGTGGCTATTGAATGCCGTCACTGGTTCTACTGCTTCCCTGGGAGACAGGACCTCTGAATGAAAACACCCCTGGGAAACCAAGGTGCTGTCTTATTTGTATCAATGGAGTCACGCAGTATATAAGCTCCAAAGAACAAAGCCATAGCTTTGGTTGACTATGCAAAGGAAACTTCTGGGTGGCCAGTTGTTTATAAGTTAATCAAAACACACCTCTACCGGAGACCCAAACTATAATTTTGATATTCTTACCTAGGAGATAAAACTTCATTAAGTAATTAAAATGTACTAAGGGGAGAAGGGACATTTGGTTCCCTTGTCATTTTTTTTTTAATGCAAAATTTTACTCCCCCAATTTTCTAACACTGGCTACTATGAAACTCGTAAGCCCAAATCAACAAAAGTGGCCACCAGCCACAGATCAAATGTGAAATAACAGATCTACCTACAGCACAGCCTGGGATGTACCATCTGCTCAAAGTATTAGGCTACTGCTATCTCCAGTAGCTGTAAACATAGCCTGGCTGCCAGCCCATAACTCCTCGGCCTTCCACTTCGTTTTTATAGGCTTACAACTGGAGTTACAGAGTAACCTCTGAAATGTTATTATTGAAAAACCATAAAGCAAAATCAGTCTTCAGAGGTTAAGGAGGGAGTTTTTAATCAAAGTGTGGTTGACAGGTTTGACATTTTAGAAAACTTTTTTTTTTTAAAGCATCATTAAAACAGTCTCAATAAACAGGCCGTGTTTAGCCCAAATCTTGTTCAGGAGAACAGCATGGGTTCCGTTTTGAATTTTGTTGGATTCTGGATGTCTTCCTCCTATGATATAGGCCTGAGAGTTGTTGTCTTTCTTAATAAAATTTAGCTTTGTTTCCCCACCAGTGATAATGACATGAAGCACTAGGAAATGATGCAATACCGCAGTGCATGAGGCCTTCCTCCTAGGGAAGGTGTGATATAGGAAAAGAGCAGGGGAACAGGACTCCCCCATACTCGGTCCAGTGGAAGTGCAGAATGCCTGCTCGTGTTTGTAAAAATAAGACAGGAATGTTAAAAAAAAAAGTCTTCACGCTCAACGTGACTATCTTTGGAATTCATTTCATTAAGGTTTTCACAAAATACAAAGCTCAAACGTAATCGTCTACGTCCACCACAAAACAGAATCAAATAAGTGGTTAGCACAACAAACATAATGATCTTTTCCATTTTAAAAAATATAAATAACAATGTTCAAGATTTTACAGTTTTCTTAGTGTGTGTCTTTTTAAGGCTTTATGTTGCAGACCCTTCATTAATGGTACTTGTACCCTGCCATCAGGATACACTGCCTACCAGCAAGGAAGGCCACTGTGGATACATTCCTGAGGGGGACACACACTGATCCGTGTTGCCTCAGCCTGTTAAAAACTAAATGATCAAACACCCTCCAATCAGTTCTCAGTTTCATTAACTTTCTTTCTACTACAAAGTAATAATAGAAAGGGGTACGTGTCCAGCAGCATTCGAGCTCTCAGAAGATCAATCAGGAAGGGCAAGAAGGAAAAAGGCTTCCTCCTGAAGAGAATTTTTTTCCTTTTATCCAGAACAAACACCAATAACCCAGATAGTTCAAACAGTGGTTTGTAATGAAACATTTTTCAGATTAAATAGAGTTGAGAGAAACAGTGATCTTTTGGTTGGGTATTTTAGAAGAGGTTAAAGTGGAGAGGTTAATGTTGGGAAAACACCACTGAAAGTACAGCCCCCAGCAGGAGTGGGCTCACTCGTGAGGTTTGGGGGCAGAGCCAGGGCCCCAGCCTTGGGAATGAAATCTGAGGGCAGGCTCTCCAGCAGACACTTGACCTGCTCCTGACCCAGTTTGATCTTGTCGTCTAGTTTCCGCTGCTCGATGAGGAGCGTGGACTTCATTTTCACAAAGTGCTGGTAGTCCTGGAGCTGCTCCTCTGAAAGGTAATTGGCCAGGATGCCCAGCACTATCCGCTCCCTGCGATCCAGGTTCTCCTTCAGCTCCCGGGCGTCCTCATGCTGACCAGCCAGGATCTTCCTTTTCTCGTAGAGAGAGCTCTGCCAGGGAAAATCGGACAGATCAATGAGGGCCAGGGAAAAGGAGAAAAGAGCCGGACTCCCTGCAAGGACACCTCTGACAGGACTGGGAAATATCTAAGCTCTAATCCTATTGTCACTCCTAAGTAAGGAGGCTAACTTTTTGAAAATCAGCTTATTATCCTTATATTACATATTACAGCATTCTCTAGTTTGTAACATCATAGGGTAGCTTCAGTTTGAGAGGTGTTACATTAAATTGGGGATAAAACTGCTTTCGGATTCTTGACTTAAAAAACCAATAATCAGCTGGGCATGGTGGTTCACGCCTCAAATTACAGCACTTTGGGAGGCTAGGACGGGTGAATCACTTGAGGCCAGGAGTTCAAAACCAGCCTGGCCAACAAGGTGAAACCCCGTCTATACTAAAAATACAAAAATCAGCCAGGCATGGTGGTGCATGCCTGTAGTACCAGCTACTCGAGAGGCTGAGGCATAAGAATTGCTTGAACCCAGGAGGCGGAGGTTGCAGTGAGCCAAGATTATGTCATGGCACTCCAGCCTGGGTGACAGAGTGAGACTCTGTCTCAAAAAAAAAAAAAAAAAAAAATCAAGGTAATTTGAGTATATACACTAATATGGTGGTTCTCAAGGTGTGGTTGCTGGACCAGCAGCAGTGGCATCACCTGGGAAATTGTTAGAAATGCAAGGATTCAGGCCCTCTTCCATCTCCTGAATAAAAAACTCTGGAGGTGAGGCCCAGTAACCTGTTTTAACAAGGCTTCCAGATGATTCTTTTGGGGCTAAAGTTTGAGAACCTCTAATTCATAATAATAATGAGATCATCATATTTCCCATCTCTGAAGAAGTCAGTTTCCATTTTTTCAGTTCTCTTTTGCAGGCCTCTGAATCTAAAATGAGAGAAATTCTGTTGAACAATGATGGCAATGTCATACTCTTAAGAGTTTCTTATGCTTCTCTGTGATATTGTAGCATACGTTATCTTTAATGTGGTTCTCTGTCCAACATGCTGACACATAATATCATTTTTAAATTAAAAAAATTTATATTTAACCATTCAGACATTTTAGGCAAAGTAATTAAGGAGACAACACCCCCAGCCAACATTATACTGAACAAGGAAAAGTTGAAAGCATTCCCCCTGAGAACTGGAACAAGACAAGAATGCTCACTTTCACCACTGCTATTCAACATTGTACTAAAAGTTCTAGCCAGAGCAGTCAGGCAAGAGAAAGAAACGGCATCCAAATTGGTAAAGAGGAAGTCAAACTGTTGCTGTTTGCCAATGATAGGATCCTATACCTAGAAAACCCTAAAGACCATCCAAAAAGCTCCTACATCTAATAAATGAATTCAGTAAAGTCTCAGGATACAAAATCAACGTACACAAATAAGTAGCACTGCTATATACCAACAGCGACCGAGCTGAGAATAAAATCAAGAACTCAACCCAACCACTTTTACAATAGCTGCAAAAAAATAAAATACTTAGAAATATACCTAATCAAGGAGGTTAAAGACCTCTGCAAGGAAAACTATAAAACACTGCTGAAAGAAATCATAGATGACACACACAAATGGAAACATACCCTGTGCTCATGGATGGGTAGAAGCAATATTGTGAAAATGACCATACTATCAAAAGCAATCTGCAAATTCAATGCAATTCCCGTCAAAATACCACCATCATTCTTCAAAGAACTAGAAAAAACAATCCTAAAATTCATATGGAACCAAAAAAGAGCCCACGTAGCCAAAGCTAGACTAAGCAAAAACAAATCTGGAGGCATCACATTACCCAACTTCAAACTATGCTACAAGGCTATAGTCACCAAAACAGCATGGTATTAGTGTAAAAACAGGCATATAGACCAATGGAACAGAATAGAGAACTCAGAAATATAGCCAAATACTTAACAGCCAACTGATCTTCGACAAAGCAAACAAAAACAAAGGGAAGAAAGGACACCCTATTCAACAAATGGTGCTGGAATAATTGGTAAGCCACATGTAGATGAATGAAAGTAGATCCTCATCTCTCACCTTAAACAAAACTCTACTCAAGATGGATCAAGGACTTAAATCTAAGACCTAAAACCATAAAAATTCTAGAAGATAACATCAGAAAAAACACTTATAGACATTGGCTTAGGCAAAGAGTTCATGACTAAGAATCCAAAAGGGAATGCAACAAAAACAAAGATAAATAGATGGGACTTAATTAAACTAAAGAGCTTTTGCACAGCAAAATACAGCAGAGTAAATAGACAACCTACAGAGTGGGAGAAAATCTTTGCAAGCTGTGTGTCCAACAGAGAACTAATATCCAGAATCTACAAATAAATCAGCAAGAAAAAATCCCATCAAAAAGTGGGCAAAGGACATTAATAGACAATTCTCAAAAGAAGATGGACAAATGGTCAACAAACGTGAAAAACTGCTCAACATCTCTATCAGGGAAATGCAAATCAAAACCACAATGTGATACCACCTTACTCCTACAAGAATGGCCATAATCAGAAATACATGTTGGCATGGAGGTGGTGAAAAGCGAACACTTTTACACTGCTGGTGGGAATGTAATCTGGCACAACCACTATGGAAAACAGTATGGAGATTCCTTAAAGAACTAAAAGTATATCTACCATTTGATCCTGCAATCCCACTACTGGGTATCCAGAGGAAAGAAGTAATTATATGGAAAACACACTTGCACACCCATGTTTATAGCAGCACAATTTGCAACTGCAAAAAAGGGAACCGGCCCAAATGCCCATCAATTAACAAGTGGATAAAGAAAGTGTGGTATGTGTTTATATGTGTGTGTGTATATATAGTATGTGTATATATGTGTATATATACATATATATGTATGTGTGTATATATTCTTTATTTTCTTTATTCACTTGTTAATTGATGGGCATTTGGGCCGGTTCCCTTTTTTGCAGTTGCAAATTGTGCTGCTATATACATGGGTGTGCAAGTGTGTTTTCCATATAATTACTTCTTTCCTCTGGATACCCAGTAGTGGGATTGCTGGATCAAATGGTAGGTGTACTTTTAGTTCTTTAAGGAATCTCCATACTGTTTTCCATAGAGGTTGTACTCATTTACATTCCCACCAGCAGTGTAAAAGTGTTCACTTTTCATCACATCCATGCTGACATGTATTATTTTTTGATTATGGCCATTCTTGCAGGAGTAAGGTGGTATCACATTGTGGTTTATACACACACACACACACACACACACACACACACATACACACACACATACACATCCATGGAATACTACTCAGCCATAAAAAGGAACAAAATAATGGCATTTGCAGCAACCTGGATGGAGTTGGAGACCATTATTCTAAGTGAAGTGACTCAGGAATGGAAAACCAAACATTGTATGTTCTCAGTTTTCAGTGGGCTAAGCTATTGAGGATGCAAAGGCATAAGAAGGGTACAAAGGACTTTAGGGACTCAGTGGGAAGGGTGGGAGGTGGGTGAGGGATAAAAGACTACACATCGGGTACAGTGTACACTGCTTGGGTGATGGATGCACCAAAATCGCAGAAATCAACACTAAGAATTTATCAATGTAACAAAACACCACCTGTTCCCCCAAAACCTACTGAAATTTTAAAAAAGTGATTGCAGAAAATTAAAATGAAAATAAATCAAGAAATAAGATCACTTAAGTATAACTCAGTATAAATAGCTTATGTAGAGTTATCAAAGGCTCATGTGTCTTTGCCCTAAATCTCCCTAAACTAGCCTGTCACATCTTACATAATAATGCCTGGGGGAAAAGTGAAGAATTAAGGCTTATTGGCATAAGTTTCCTTTCCCTAAGCAGAAAAACATACCTTAAACAACAACAACAAAAAAAACCCGAGGGACTGAATTTGAATGAAGATGCCTTTCAAAGTACCATAGAGATATAAGTTAAAAAATTGAGAATTTTTTCATCACCTACCTTAAAAAATATATAAAATATTTTAGACATCAGTAATGTATAGAGAATGCCCATCACTCTGTATACCTATCATTAATGGTGCCATATCTTAATATGAACACTTTTTTCATATTTGCTTCAGATTAAATTTTTTAAGAGATTCAGCTGAAGCCTTGTAGATACTCGTCCCCAATTCTGGTCTTCACTACTCCTCATTGGGTAACTATTTTTCTTCCTTTTCTCATTTCTACTTAT
Source organism: Rhinopithecus bieti (assembly GCF_001698545.2). Taxonomy (NCBI): domain Eukaryota; kingdom Metazoa; phylum Chordata; class Mammalia; order Primates; family Cercopithecidae; genus Rhinopithecus; species Rhinopithecus bieti. The sequence continues at coordinate 3,738,758 of NW_016806447.1, forward strand.
AGTTTTAGTTTCTTAACAAAGACCAATCATGATAAAAAACAGTACTGCTGTAGTATTTGTCAGGTGAGCAAACTTACTTGTATTTAAGAGTGGAGGCGTGCATGTAAGTGTTGAATTTAATTCGGTTCTAGAACAATTTATCTTGCCCTAACGAAACTTCTCTAGTCTTTCTTATCTCAGATATCTAGAGCATTCATCCAGATGGCCCAATAGGAAACTTGGAATTATTTTCTGCTCTACCCTTCCCCTCATCTAACATGCCCCTTGCTGATCCAAATTCATTCTCTGATTTATTCCCTTTTCTCTATCCCCAGGACAATTGTCTACATCAATAGCATAAACCCTCCTTGTCTAGACTATTACAATTGGCCTCCCAACTGTTATTTTAACATCAATCTTGCCCTTCCCCAGGCTGACTAAGTCACGAAGTTAGTTCATGACTCTTCCTGACCTACAGGCTGAAGTCTAAAGTCTAGGGTATGACTGCGGTAAGGTCTTTGTGATGATTTTCTGTGCTGGATATTGTGTCTGCCTCTCCAGGTCCGCTCTCCTCTGCCCTGTGCTGAGGGAATCTGAACTCTAGGGGTTGCATCCACTGGGCTCCCTTGCTGTCTGGATTTGACCAGGGGGAGTGATGGAAAAGACACTGGAGAGTGCAAAAAGCAATTGTGGCATGTATCCCTGGCTGCCTCTGTGCCAGGCTTTGAGTTAGTGGCAGTTGCATTCTTTCACCAGGGCCTCAGTGCTGTGGGGCAGCTACAGCTATGGTTCTGATCAGGGCTCCCTTCCCCTTGCTCCTTCAGAAAGAGGCCGATAATGCTTTCCTGCTGATGCTAGCTCTGGGTGAGAGACAAGGGGAGGAGCCCTCATTACCCTTTCCTGGTTTCCCCCTTAATCCTTCCCACATCTTCTTTGAACTTTCTTCTTTATCCCTTTTGATAGAGCCATGTACTTTCTGTCAGTTTCTAATATTCCTATAGCTCACTTTTTTTTTTTTTCCGGAGACTGTCTTGCTCTGTCATCTAGGCTGGAGTGCAGTGGTGTGATTTTGGCTCACTGCAACCTCCGCTTCCCAGGTTCAAGCAATTCTCCTGCCTCAGCCTCCTAAGTAGCTAGGATTACAGGCACACGCTACCACACCCAGCTAATTTTTGTATTTTTAGTACACACAGGGTCTTGCCATGTTGGCCAGGCTGGTCTCAAACTCCTGACCTCGTGATCTGCCCGCCTTGGCCTGCCAAAGTGCTGGGATTACAGGTGTGAGCCACTGCGCCCAGCCTTAGCTCACTATTTTTAAAAACAAACCAACGAAGCAATCACTGTATGTTCTAGACATACCAAACCACATGCAAATCAATTCTTAAATGGCATCTCTTTCTTGACTTTATCCATGGTATTTCTTCTAAATGGTGAGGTCCTTCCCCTCTCAGTCCTCTTAGAATTAAGAGGTTCTTCTAAACTGTATTCATGTGCCAGTGTGTGAAGTCCTTCCTGCTTTACACTCCCCCAACTGAGAAGTGTTTGGTGGCTGTTTCTCACTATGCTCAGCACCAGCACACAATTGCTCCTGCATACTGCTTTCCTCCATAACTTGTGAGTTCCTGGAGAGCAGGGCCGGTGTCTTAGTCAGCATTTGTCCCCAGCAGACACAGCACCTTATATTTGACAGGCTACTGTTAGCTGTTTGTTGAGTGGAAGAAAGGAGGAAAGGACACACTTCTGAGTTAGGTAGTATCAGACAATTTCTAGATAAGGAAGCTGACTCAGCACATTGACATGAGGTAGATGCTGAGAGTGGTGCTGCAGAGTTCCTAAATGCTGAGTCACTTTCCTAAATGATTAGGATCCAGACTTTTTCTAATCCTTTTAAAATCTATTTGAAAAAGGACATCTTTCCTTTTAATGCAATATATTAGAAACTATTGGAGAATCCATGAGAGCAATGAAAAAGAAAGATGGTATGGTAGGCTGGATGTGGTGGCTCATGCCTGCAATCCCAGCACTTTGCGAGGCCAAGGCGGGTGGATCACCTGAGGTCAGGAGCTCAAGCCTGGCCAATATGCAAAACCCCATCTCTACTAAAAATACAAAAATTAGCTGGGCATGGTGGTGCGCGCCTGTAATATTAGCTACTTGGGAGACTGAGGCATGACAATGGCATGAACCCGGGAGCCAGAGGTTGTAGTGAGCTTAGACTGTGCCACTGCACTCAAGCCTGGGTGACAGAGTGAGACTCCGTCTCAAAAACAACAAAAAAAAGAAAAATATGGTAGCATAGACAAGAAAAGGAGCCCCTCTTCATGGCTGGAGTACTTTCTATCTTCTAGCATGTATGTACACACACACACACAGTGTGCACATATATATAAGATAATTGTGTCTACTGTTTGTTGTTCAGTATCAGGAGGGTAGGATCTGTCTGCTTTGCTCACAAATGTATCCCAGTTGTGCCTAGACCACTAAGTGACACACACGAGACCTCCATTAACTATTTGCTGTACAGATGAGTAGACGAAGAATGCTCTGTAGCTCTGGAATTCTGTTCAATGTAGTGATACAACTTGGGGTCTGCAGTAGGACTCCTATCCTAGCTCCCTCACTGGGCTGCTGTGAGGATTCCATGAGACTGCGCATAAGCTCACAGTGCCTGACAGGTGGAAGGTCTTGGTGAACTGTCTCCAGCGGGGTCAGCACTGTTACCTGTCCCCCTGTACCCTTCCTTCAAGGAGGGGGTGCAGTGGAGACACCCCAGTGCATCCTCATTGAGTGCCTGTGGCCTCTCCTGTAAGATGCCCTGGAGCCTTGAGCCTGTGTTCCTGCCCCCTCCCTGTTTCAATGTACTCATCATGTTTTTATCTTTTTTTGAAAGAAAGGAAGGAAGACAGTTGGGAGGAAAGAAACTCTGGTGCCTGTGGTTTTTACTTTCCCAAGAATTCCGTGAACATTAAGTGTCAGCATTACATCTTTTTTTTTTTTTTTTTTTCAGGTGGTCACCCAGGCTGGAGTGCAGTGGTGCAATCTTGGCTCACTGCAACCTCTGCCTCCCAGGTTCAAGTGATTCTCCTGCCTCAGCCTCCCGAGTAGCTGGGATGACGAGCATGCACCACGGTGCCTGGCTAATTTTTTTATTTTTAGTAGAGACGGGGTTTCATCATGTTGGTTCACCATGTTGGCCAGGGCTGCCTTGGGCTCCCAAAATGCTGGAATTACAGGTATAAGCCACCACACCCAGCCAGCATTATATCTTGACACAGAAAATGCCTTCTCTGTTTCTTGGTTACCTATATATGTATTCTCTCCCTGCCCCAAACCTTCCTGAGAGAAAGGATGGCATCTAATGGCACCTCTCTGTGTATGTGGACTCTAAGGGAGAACCTGTTGAACTGCATCATGAGGCCACCTACCCTTTCTTCATTACTGGCATCTTCACCAAGGCCACTAAGGACATTCTCAACACGGGCTAGACGCCCTGAGAGGGAGAGCAGCAGGTTGACCACCTTGTCCAAATCCCCTATGAACATCCTATACTTGTCAAACTCATTGGGCTTGCAGAGCTCGCTGATCAGAGCCTCCACCTCTTCTCCCAGGGCGTTGTTGAGCTTGATGTCCATGAGCAGGCTCCCCTTCGCCTCCTGGAGGGTCTCCAGCTTGTGGGTGAGGCTTCCAATGAGCTCAGCCTGAAATGACAGATGAGACCACAAAGATCAGCCAACAGGAGGTGCCAGTGGAAGCAGGAGTCACCTCCCCCAGCCGCCTTCTGTCGTCTTCAAGGCTCAGCTGAATACCCTCCCCCTCCTCTATATGGAGTGTCCCCCAATATTATGCCATAATAGCCTTCTTTCCCTAAGGGTCTACCATTGCTTTTCTCTAAACCTCATATGCCAACACTTGATTACACACAACCTTGTAATGTTCTCCCTTGTGTCATGCTATATATAGCTTTGCCTTCTAACTGGTTTCTTAACTATTCTTTATTATTATTATTATTTTTTTTTGAGATGGAGTTTTGCTCTTGTCACCCAGACTGGAGTGCAATGGTACAATCTTGGCTCACTGCAACCTCTGCCTCCTGGGTTCAAGCAATTCTCCTGCCTCAGCCTCCCAAATAGCTGGCGCCAGCCACCATGCCTGGCTAATTTGTGTATTTTTAGTAGAGATGGGTTTCATAATGTTGGCCAGGCTGGTCTTGAACTCCTGACCTCAAGTGATCCACCCACCTCGGCTTCTCAAAGTGCTGGGATTATAGGCGTAAGCCACCGTGCCTGGCCAACTACTCATTTTTAAAAGTCCTTTTAAGACATGTTCTCATTTGATCCTCATGACAATACCATGGGTAAGTAGGCAGGTAGAGTAAACAGTACTCTTATTTTACAAATACAGAGGCCAAGGGTCAGAGGAATTAAGGGATTCGCCTAAGGTCTTAGAGTTGAGTTGAATATTAACTGTAGCTACCATTTGTAGAGCAGTTGATATGTGCCATACATATGGAGAAATTCTACATTGATTATGTTACTTAGTCTTCCCAGCAATCTTATAGTAGATACTGTTTTATCTACCTATAACAAGGGAGGAAACTAAGATGGCTTAATGGTGCACACGTACCATCAGGTAGGGCTGCCGTGAACTCAAGTCAGCCTCACTTTAGGGGCCACCCATGTATAATCATTAGAAATTGACACCAAGACCTTTATCAGAAAATCAACTCCTTGTTCTACCTCCCCTGTCTCCAGTTATCAGAGCTCTGCAATTTGACACCTTAATCACATATTTTCATACTTATAAAACAGTGAGGCAAATACCCAATATATTTAACTGAAGGAAGTAAATGTCTTAGTGGCTTCTAGTTTGAATTCATTTATATTAAGTGTCTACTGCTTCTTTTGCAAAACAGAAATTAAACTACACGGTTTTTGTAATTAGTCTCTCATTTTCTCTTAGCCTAAAATAGCTAGATGGAAAGAAGACAATCTTTTTTAGTTAAAACTTAACTTTTTTTAACTGCTAAAAAGGTCCCAGCTCAAAAATTATCTGTATGTACACACACACACATACTATATATATATATGTATTTAAAATCAGTGTGTGTATATATACACACACATCCCAAACTGGCTTCAACTGGAAACTTGGTTAAACATAAAGGTTACAACTTCTATGTTGGAAGTATATGTTCATTTTAAAGGAAAAATAAATAAATAAATAAAACAGGAAAAACCTATTTTTGACCAACAGAATTGAAGGGTACTGACAACTTGTGTACTATTTCAATATCAGCACCAGAGAATGTAATCACAATGACTAGGGAAATATTTATTTCTCCACAATCTGCCCATCTTGGAGTTGGAGCATCAGAGGTACTTCACAAGTGAGTGAGGTTCATAATGTCCTTGAAATGTCTAAGTTCTGGCTTTAATGGTGACATCTTGTTGTTTTCTCAATCTGCCTAATCCTAGAGGCTGCAGGTGGCTAAAAAATTCACATCCAGGCCAGGTGCAGTGGCTCATGCCTATAATCCCAGCACTTTGGGAGGCCGAGGTGGGCGGATCACCTGAGGTCAGGAGTTTGAGACCAACCTGGCCAACATGGTGAAACCCCATCTCTACTGAAAAAAATACAAAAATTAGCTGGGTGTGATGGTGGGCATCTGTAATCCCAGCTACTAGAAGGCTGAGGCAGGAGAATCGCTTGAACCTGAGAGGTGGAGTTTGCAGTGAGCCTAGATCACACCACTGCACTCCAGCCTGGGCGACAGAACGAGACTCTGTCTCTAAATCAATCAATCAATCAATCAATCCATATCTGCTGCACCATCTCATCACAGGTTATAATCTTTGGTTTTCCTCAAGCTGTTAAAATTGCTTAATATTAATAATTTAAGTTTTCTTATCTTCTCCTGGAAAAATTTCATTTTCCAAAAAAGCAATTCTGGCTGGAAGCTATGAAATTTACCTGCAAGATAACATGTTATGTACCTCCAGCAAAATGCCTGGCAGGGTGTGATGATCTTTCACTGTGATATCAGCTCATATAGAGAAGATGGAAAGGATACTGAAATGCAAAGTAACAGGAAAAATAAACACTGCATGCTGTTGTTACCTCCCAGCATTCCTGCTGGACTGGGTTAAGACAAGTCAAATGTCATCATTCCTGTTTTTCAGATAGATGAGAGAGAATGTCATCTACGTGAAGTCAGCCCAGGAATTTTTAACTTGTAGGGTACATTTCCTAGGCTTGTAGCTCTAGATGTTACTGGAAGACACTTAAAGACAACCGGGTTATACCAAATTGAAAGAGATAGTTATCAGGGCAAAACATTCTTATCACTCCACCCTCAGGAAAAGGCCTTCGGCTCATTCCAATTTCAGGCGTCCATTTCAACCTCATGTCCTGAGAAGCAGAATTTCTAGAATGTCTAGAAAATGCTTTTTAAAAACTAAATAGTGGAAAGAAACAAGGTGGTTTTTTTCAGCCTGTTTTTCATTATTTCTATTAATGACTTTTTTGGAAACTAGTAGTATGTGTTGTCATTTCTGGAAGGAACTAAAACACTTATTAAACTATTATTTCATGTGGCCTCATTGTATTTAAAACTCCTCCTGTGGCTCTCAGAGGCTGTTTTTGTTTTGTTTTGTTTTGTTTTGTTTTGTTTTGTTTTGTTTGAGATGGAGTTTCGCTCTTGTTGCCCAGGCTAGAGTGCAATGGCGCGATCTTGGCTCACTGCAACCTTCGCCTCCCGGGTGCAAGTGATTCTCCTGCCTCAGCCTCCCGAGTAGCTGGGATTACTGGCGCCCGCTACCATGCCCAGCTAATTTTGTATTTTTAGTAGAGATGGCGTTTCACCATGTTGGTCAGGCTGGTCTCGAACTCCTGACCTCAGGTTATTCACCTGCCTTGGCCTCCCAAAGTGCTGGGATTACAGGTGGAAGCCACCACACCCAGCCAGAGGCTGGTATTTTAAAGGATGTGTGTGATGCTTATCAATTTGCAAGTGGGCAGAAATGAAGGATAAGTAGTTTGCTCTTATATGTGGGGGTGAGTGATGAGAGAACTCTTCCTTTCAAATTTGCTGCTGAACTCAGCTGAAAAGCTCTCTTGGGCACTTAAGCAGATCAGCAACACTGCAGGCATGGCCCTGAGGTGAGCATGGTTCAGTGGACTGGAAGAGTCAAAATAACTTGACCCAGCTGAACTGCAATCAGGCTTCAGACACAGCTGTCCAACCTACCTCATCTTTCCTTCCCAGACCGTTTTGGTTTTCAGAGACATCAGTGCTGGGCAGAACCATAAATAAATCTGTCACAGGAGCATGTGTGTACCTCAGGCTTCATGGTACAAGAAAGAACAGAATGAGATGAAAATGTATAGAAGTGACACAGGGAGGCTTCTGTGGAAAGAACCAATATACATTTTGTGGCATTCTGATTTTGGAAAGTCATTAATATTTGCTGGACTATAATGTGGTATCTCACAGCTCAGCCATAGATGCTAAGGCCAGAATTACTGAGTGGTCACATCAGTCACTCCTGGCTGAATGTTCCTCAGGTAGGTGGCATTTGAATTTTTTTAAAACCCTAACAAGCCCCTTAAAATATGAGAATTTGAATTTAAAAATGCAGTTAAGAGGAATTTGAGAAACTGATAGCAGCAAGGGAAAGCTGGCTGTACTAAATAGCCATTTCTTTGCCAGGCAGATCTCTTCCAAAAAACCTACCAATTTCTATCAGAATAACTCACCGGGGGAGGGAGAAGAGGTGTGTTTTGTTTTAAATAACACACTAGTCTCTCAGGAGCTACTTAATTTTAAAATCATTTATCCACTTCTCATCTGGCATAAACTGTTAGCTCACCCTGTGTGAGATGCTATTTATAAGAGTTCTTCCTCCAAACACAGCTTCGCAGACCCTTCCTCCCACCTCATCCTCTGCAGAAACGTCCTGCTGGACCCTTCCCCACTTCCTGCCTGTGGCAGGATGAACAGTGGACAAGGAGGCAGGAGGATCTGACATAAAATTCCGCATCAGGCAAGTCACTTGACCTTTTGTGTCTCAGTTATCCACAGCAAGAAGAAAATAATGCCTGCTGAAAACTAATAATAATGTCTAATCATTCAACTCTCTCTGTGCCAGACACCATTTAAGTGTTTCACCATTCAATTACTACTTGCAACAACCCAGTGAGAGAGGTATTATTATTATCCCTATTTACTGATGAGGAAAGTGAGGAGGATAGAGGTTATTTAACTTGTTCAAGGTCACACAGCTGGTAAGTCACAGAGCCAGGCTTAAACGCAGATCATCTGGCTTTCATCACTATATTAAAATAGCTCATAAGAATACTATGAGGCTCACACGAGGCTGGCGGAAATCACAACATACGATATTAGTTTCAAAAGAAGTCATAAGAGAAATAAAACCATGAGGATAAAAAGAAAAGCCTTGTTTCTTTCCACTATTGAGTTTTTAAAAAGCATTTTCTAGAAATTCGACTTTTCGAGACATGAATGTTGAAATGGATGCCAGAAGTTTGAAGAGTTGAAGGCTGATGCAATCACTTTGGAAAATATGAAAGTATTATACACATTCTAATTATTTTTTGTGCAGTCGTAAGATTAGACAACAATTTGAAGATGACACACCACTCATATTAGATAGATGTCTGTAGGGGGAATACTCCTTCCCCTGACAAGACCACGTCGCCAATAACATCACTCTACATACACAGTTGGCCTCTGTGTGTCTCTGTCTTAAGAGTAATTCGGGACGACTAGCCAATTGGTTGGGACTTAGGAATAGAGTGGAATTCAGCTTAGCTTGTAAAAACTAGGACTAGATAAAGCTATTTCTACCATATAGGCTTTGCTGGTATCTTTCTTTCTTTAGTCTTAAAAGGAAGGATGCAGGCTGCAGCAGCCATTTCTGCTTTCTTTAGCTGAATTTCACCCTCAGTGAGGCAGGGCCAGTTTCTGTCCTAGTGACAACAACTGGATCAAAGCTCCATCCCATGTTGTGTAACCTCATTAAAGCAGAAGGATCACAGGGACCTGGCTGCCATTTCAGATGTTCTCCAGCACATTCTCTATCAACAATGGTTCTTTACCATTTCATCTCAGGAAGGCTTATGGCCAGAAAGCCACCCAATCTACTCAGTATGGTCTCTTCGTTGCAGTTAACAGGGATCTTTGATAACCCATTAGAAACAATACTAAATCTCTTCAAATTTAACTAAACTCATCATCTCCTCTCCCCCAAATGGCCTCCCACTTTTCCGTTTGAGTTCTGACAGCTAGGCCTGGGGCTTGCGAGTCATCCTTGACTCTTCTCTTTCCCATTTTCCGCATCTAATCTGTCACTAGGTTCTGCCCATCTTACTCCTACTTTTTTATTAATGGCCCTCTTTCTCACTGATCCTACTGCACTGTCCCTGAGACCCATATCACTACTTTCCCAGAGGGCTATGAGACCCCACGTCCACCCTCCTCTTGTCCGACTCCACACGCAGCTGCCAGAGTGACTTCTCTAAAATGTCTCTCTGTCACAAACCCTGGGGCTGTGGGGGCCAAGACAGCAGCACCAGCCCACTGCAGCCTTTCCTACTTATCACAATTAAAATCTCTAGATTCTGAAGAGGACTCTGAAAGGTTCACCATAGCAGTGATGGGGGAAGGCAGTCAGGCCTGAAGTGCAACCCATAATGGGGGTGAGTGAGTTTCCTGTTTTCTGTCCTTGATTTTGTAGCTCTGACCCAAGGACAGGCCCAGTGCAGAGCTGCTCAGAGGCTACGGTAGCAAAAACCCTGCCTTTAAAGCCAGAGGTCTAGGAAAGGGGCCTCTGTGAGCTAGAGTGTGGAGGAAATCCTGTCCTTTTCCAACCTGCTCTCTTTTCTCTTTTCTCCCAGCTGTCCCCAAGGGTGGCTGTACTCAGAGCTGCATTGCACAGCGGGGCACAGGTTCTCGAACCCCAAGAGAAAACTCTTCCCTCTGGCCAGAGGAACTGGGAAAATGAGACCCTGTTGTCCAAAGAGTGTGAGGAGAATCCCCATTATCTTTCCCTCTTTTCCAGTGAGGGTGGTCCTGGTCATGCAGAACTGCACAGCAGCACAGAACACCAGGGGAGCCTCTCTCTCCAACCAGAGAGTGTGGGGCTAACACTGGACAGGAAAGAGCTGAGAAAGAAGATGCCCTCATTTTGTGCAGGAGCAGACACAAGTCCTCAGCACACCTTCAGTCTACACGTTTGTGGTTATAGCCACAGCAGCACAGCAAAAGCTTTGAGAAATGACACTCGAGTCTCAGACTAACCTCTGCAAGAGGCACACGTGGGACAGACTGGTACAATATAGCAATGGCCCTGAAAATGGAATTGACACTGGAACTACCACCCAAGGGTAACACAGAACCTGCGGGCTAAACCTAACTAGGTTGACTGCCTCCTAAAACTAAAGCATAACAAAAAGAAATTCTCTAAAGGATTCTAACAGAACTCAGCCTCACAGCATAGTATTCAAAATGTTCAAAATACAATACAAAAATTGCCCAGTATACAAAGAACCAGTGAAATGGTGACCAATTCTCAGGGGAAAAGGCAATGAACAGATGCTAATGCTGAGATAACCCAGATGTTGGGATTGCCAAATGTTGCCCAGGCTGGAGCTCAGTGGCGTAATCACAGCTCACTGCAGCCTCGACCCTCCAGGTTCAGGTGATCCTCCCACCTCAGCATCCCAGGTAGCTGGGATTACAGGCACATACCACCACCCCTGGCTAATTTTTTCTTTCTTTTTTTTTTTTTTTTTTTTGTAGAGACGGGGTCTCACCATGTTGGCCAGGCTGGTCTCGAACTCTTAGACTCAAGGGATCTGCCTGCCTCGGCCACCCTAAGTGCTGGGTTACAGGCATGAGCCACTGTGCCCAGACTCTATAAGAGTCTTTAAAACAACTTTGAAAAGAGAGACGTTCTCAGCAAAGAAATAGAAACTATTTTTTAAATGTAAATTTTAGAACTGAAAACTATAATATTTGAAATTAAAAAAAAAAAAATAACTGGCAGAATGGAGATAGGAAAGTCAGTGAACTTGAAAACAGACCAATAGAAATTATCCAATCTGAAGGACTGAAAGAAAACAGATTAAAAAAAAAAATGAACGGAGCTTGTGGGACAATATGAACCGTCATTGAAATACTGTGTCACTAGTCACTAAAGTCCTGGAGGGAGAAGGGAAAGAGATTAATGCATTAAGAATATTTGAAGACAGAATGGCTGAAAACTTCCAGAATTTTGTGAAAGACATAAATTTACAGAATCAAGAGGCTCAGCAAACCCCAAATACGATCAACTCAAAACTAAGTCCGTCCACATCATAATCAAAATGCTAAAGACTAAAGAGAGTGGCCAGAGGAAAACAACACATTGAATACAGGAGGAGCCAATATTTAAAGGACTGTGCATTTTTCATTAGAAACCATGGAAGCAAGAGGAAAGTGAATATTTGTTAAGTACTGAAAGAAAAGAGTCAACCCAGAATTCCACATCCAGCAAAAATGCCCTTCAAGGGTGACAGCAGAATAAAGACATTCCTAGATGGAGAAAACTAAAAGAATGTGTTATCAGCAGACCGATTCTAAAATAAATACTGAAAGGAAGACAGACCAGAGGGAGAGCTGGAACTTCAGGAATGAAGGAAGAGCAGCAGGAATGGGCAGCTGAGAACCAGTGATCTCCTGAGAAAAGCTGACTCAGAGGAACAACAGATTCCTTTTGCCTTTTGAAACATTCCTCTAAGTTTCTGAAGCCAAAGTCTGTTGGCCTTCAGAACAGGGAATCATGTGATCGGTTTAAGTAGAATTTTGCTTAATAATAAGGCAGGCTTTAGCCAAAAGATTGACAGCTCTGATTATTTACACTGTCTTTAGTTTTATGTATATCAGAAGTTCAGACAATGAAAGCTTCATATTTTAACTGATACTTACATTTACTTGGAATATTATTATTCATCATCTAGGATATATAAATAGAAATATCAAAGTAAAACTAAAGTGTTATTTTTAATTTATAAAATAGTTATTAGTAAACCAAGACTCTAGTTCCTAGCCTAGATATATGTCTTAGGTTATTAATAACTTTAAATAACAAATTATTACTTTGCAAAAGTTGGTCAAAGGCTACATTCTACCTCAAAATAATATTGGAGAATGGATATTGATCAAGTTTCATTTTCTAAACCATCATTAGAAAAGCTTTTGTATTTTAGGAAAAAAACTGCATTTTGCTGAATATATTAACAGATGTTTTCAACAACATCACTTATTTAAAACTTTGTGTTTCCAAACCAGATATGTAAATGTAAGTGATACTGATGAAAATTCAATTACACATTTATAAACTACAAGTTTATACTTGTAGTATTACAACAAACTAAATCTCAAAGCGTTCTCCATTGTCATGATAAAATCTGAACTTCAGCATTTCACACAAAGCCCTACATGACCTTATGACCTGCTGGCTCTTGTGAACCCTTCCAGCCTCATCTCGTACTGTTTGTGACCCTCCTTTGTTATTTTCTAAATTTGGTAATTTTTTTTTTTTTTTTTGAGACAGGGTCTCACTCTGTCACTGAGGCTGGACTGGAGTGGCACAATCTTGGTTCACTGCAGCCTCTGCCTGATGGGCTCAAGCAATTCTCCCCTCAGCCTCCCAAGTAGCTGGGACCATAGGTGTATGCCACCATGCTCAGCTAATTTTTTAATTTTTTTTGAGATGGAGTCTCGCTCTGTCACCAGGCTGGAGTGCAGTGGCATGATCTCAGCTCACTGCAACCTCTGCCTCCTGGATTCAAGCAATTTTCCTGCCTTAGCCTTCCGAGTAGCTGGGATTATAGGCATGCACCAACACACCTGGCTAATTTTTTATATTTTTGGTAGAGACAGGGTTTCACTATATTGCTCAGGCTGGTCTTTAACTCCTGGGCTCCAGAAATCCTCCTGCCTTGGCCTCCCAAAGTGTTGGGATTACAGGCATGAGCCACTATGCCTGGCCTAAATTTGGTGATTTTTTATTTAATCATGAGCCCTTGTTACATTCCAAAATATCAAACTACTTGAAGCACCCTTCTTTACCATACACGTTCTATGCTTTTTTGTATCTTTCAGTTTCTCCCTACGCTTCTCCTTTTGTCTCAAATGCCCCTTTTCTTCTGACTCCCGTCGATACATTCTTCAATGCTGATCTCAGGTTTTATCTTCCTGGAGGAGGTAAAACCTGATTGTACTCTCTTGAGTTAGGAACTGCTCCTTTGGGCTCCCCCAGCATAGTCCATGTGTCTGTCAGAAGATCAATAATGTAGTACTAAAATAATCCACCTCCCTTGACAGTCCAGAGTTCCAGGAGAACAGACACAGTGTCTTATTCATGTTTGTATGCCCAAGGCAGAGCACAGTGTCTGAAACAGAGAAGGCGTGTTCTCACGAAGTGTTTATGAGCCTAACATTTTACACTCACAAAGTGATGCAAACCCTCAGGCCACTTGCAGCCCTAGAAGACAGAACTGAAGGAAGAAGGAACCAAAGGAAATTCTAACTGGACATGGAGGCCTCATTAACTAAATAGCCTTTTCTCGTCTTTCTTTCTCCCTGAGGAGCCAGATAAGCCCACGGGGCAAGTGGGTATCATCCCCCTGGTGCTGTGGGCAACATTTTCCACAGTGAAGAGAGAAAACAAATGTGAGCTGTTTTTCCTTATAAGAGTCTGATTTAGGAAAGTGCCTAGCCTTGTTGGCAATAAGGCACCTTCTCACTGAACATCTTAACATGAAAGATATCAGATGCCATCAACATTTGCATACTTACATGACATTGCCTTTAACAATTCTCTAATAAAATATGATATGCTCTTACACCCTGCAGCTTAAAAAGCACATTAATATCCATCAGTTAATTTGACCCCACAACTATTATGTGAGAGATCATTACCACTTCCATTTTACAAAGAAAAAAGGGTCAAGAAAAGTCAAGCTAGTTGCTTAACTTCCAGATTTTTTTTTTTCTTCTGAATTCTAATCCCATGATGTTCCATCCAAGTACTAACCAGGCCCAATCCTGGTCACCTTCTGAGATCAGATGTGTTCAGGATAGCAAGGCCATAGACTCTAATCCTAGAATCTTTCTACAGTGGCCTTCTGGATATTTTTCTTCAGTTAAACGGTAAAATTCAACTTGGGAGTTTTGCACTTTATAACTTCATGAAACAAATGTTTATTGAGCACGTGCTAGGTGCCAGGCCCTGGTTATATGGCTGTGACATTTCCTCTCCCTAGGATCCCTTTCACCCTGAGTGAGGTTTTGTCTTCCTAAGCCCGTGACTCCCCAAAAAGGCACTCCAAATGACTCGAAACTCCTCAGTCCTCAAGTCACAGACACTGCTGTTCTCATATTTTTGGTTTAAAATGGGTTTTAACTGGTTTTAATCTCAAACTCTAGCTCTGGTTAGTTATACCCAGAGAACCTCCAGTTTAGCTCAGTTCCCAGGGCAGCAAGGTTTAAAGGCAGATGACCTGGGAGCAATTTTTAGCAAGCTTTAGGGTCAGAAACACATAAGGTTAGATCTGACTTTAGCATCTATTAACTGTGTGACCCTAGCTCTCTAATTCTGATTAGCATAAAATGTGGCAATACAAGTGTCAGAGGAGTTTTGTGCAAATAAGATAGTACAGCATTGTGTTGAAAAGAAAACCAAACACATAGCCCGCACTTGGAATGAAATACATGCTACCTATTTCCTGTGAGGATGAATTAATTATCTCTTTCTTCATATTCTCAATCTAAAAATACTTTTTGCCATATAATGCTTAGTGTGAGAGGGTGATAATTGAAAGTCATGGGAAAACAGTTAATTGGGTACACATGGACATAAATATGGGAACAGACACTGGGGAATAAAAGAAGGGGGAGGAAGGAAAAGGGACAAAGGACATGGATACTATGCTCACTACCTGGATGATGCATACAATCATACAGCAAGCCTCAGGATCATGCAATATACCTTTGTAACAAACCTGCCTATGCCCCCGATTCTAAAAAGTTAGAAAAAAAAAAAAACACTTAAAACTTAAGATAGGGAGGAAAAGCAATGAGTATTTGCCACACTGCAACTGTCAAGCAGGTATGCCCACAGGCAGAAAACAAAAAAATTGTGTAAAATGTTCAGTTAAAGATTCCATGGCAACCTGGTACATGTAAGGGTGTATACATAGCTCTCTCTTTGGGATAAATATAGACAGACCAAAGGCCAAGTGGTCTTATTTGCAATCAGGGGACCCGTTAAATGAAGTGCTTAGCTGTGGGACAGGTATATATCAGGGGTATACAATGACAAGTCTGTACATAGGAAAACTTTGGGCTAGCAGGGAACTTGCTACTACAATGGTTGCATCAGCATGTTAGCCATGAGCCAGAGGTGCTGCAAAGATCCCTCCTGTCCAATTACCCTCTGTTCCTCGGGTCTGTATCCTGTGGTTTCATTCCAACAGACAAGACAGTGTGGGACACATTGTAGAGCAAATGAAATAAAATCACCCTAGAAAGTTTCTCCTGGAATCAGGATCACTGAAAACCACTTACATTCCAGGCTCAGAAAGAAGCAAGCAAGCTTTCCTTTGCAGCACACATGCCCGAGCTGCATAGAGAGCTACAAGCACAGCAGAAGGCAGCCCCTCTGGTGCTATAGAGAAAGTGGAATGGCGAGAACTTTCTCCCCTGCAGACACAGCCCAGTTTAGATCTCCATGGCATGTGGGAAGACAGCAGCAGCATCACGGTCATTTTTTAAGTGTCTAACATTTGAAATCTCTGTAGGAGTATCAAATGCTAACTACTAGATTCCAGCACTGCACTTTCAAACTATTCACTGAAGTCCTGCAAAGAGGGCTGGGGAAGATATAAACGTTAATATTACTTTTTCTCAGAAGTGTCATTTGACAATTGGCCTCCTTCCCTAAAAAAGTTTCTAGATTTTTACATTTTCCTTTTGACCATAAACATGAAAATTACACACACCATCGGCACTGGCCAAACAGCAGCTGAGAGCAGTGTCAGGGTCCTGGTGCTGGATTAGGAGGCTAGGTACTTGGGTTCAAGTCCTGGCTATGAGACTTCTAAGAAATAATCCCTCTAAGTTTCACTTCTGTTATTTGTAAAAATGAAAAGGACAGTAGCTTCCCTGCCCTGCCTACTCACAGAAAAGCTAAGAAGAAATTGGTTAAAGTGCCATGTAAATCCAAAGTCTAATGATTTTGGTGCAATTTGGTGATGCGAAGGTCCTTTCCCCGCCTGCCTCAAGAGGCTCAGTCACCACGCTGATTACGTGGACTTTGTTGATTTTTCTGGGGAAAGCAGAACAAGGGCATCCCATTCTTTATTTACCTTCTTTTCATTGACATCTGCCTGTTCCTCTTCCTCATTCACTTCTGCTGGCATCTCTTTGATTTTGTTCAGCAGCTCAGCCTTGGGAGCAGACACGCTGTAGTAGGCAGGGCAGTTGACCAACATGCTCACTGCTTCCTTGTCTTCATTCCTGGGCCAGAAAGAGCACAAAGTACAGCCACACAGAGCATGCCAGAGGCTTTGTTTCACTGTAGACGTCAGCCCATTCAGAAGCACGTGACAATTCTATTTAATTTCTTTCCCAGAAATTAGGATAAACTAGTAACTGTTAACTAATGAGTGATTACTATGTACAGGGCTGTTGAAGCCAGGCAAACCTCTCTGCTTTTGTGATTCATATAAGAACGATACTGACTCGTTATCTCAGAGAAAGGCAGTGTGGAACCATGACTCAATCAATGTGAAAGTATTTTCAAGGTGCTGCACAAACCTCAGGTTTTAGGTCAATTATTTCCTATACTTCTTTGGTTACATGTAATCTTTCCAGTGCCTACTATGTATTGTTGCTTGAACACACAAAAATTTTCCTTCTCAAGTATGCCTGCTATCCCATATAAGCCTGGGAAATCTGCAGTTTGCTGGTCCGCAGTGAACTAATACAAGATATAAAATCTACTCATTGATAATATAATAGGGATGTTTTAAGGCTGAAGAAAAAACTCAGAATTGAGAAACCTGCTATCTAGTGTTCTCTGTTTTACCACATTTGAGTTGCCTTTCAGCCTATAATTCATATTCTACCCACTGAATAAATGACTCTAGGGAAGTAAGATTCTCTTGGAGAGGAACTTTATTCAATCTTGTGATATTATTTAACATCTAGCCCATCATTTTACTATGAAATAAGGAACCACACACACAAAAAATCATCTTTACTAGTTTCCTGCTTGATAACTGTCCCAGTAAGCAACAATGACCACATTTAATCCAGTTAATTGAAAGACAGGGAAAAGATTTTCTAATACATTTTTGTTTTCAGATATGTCCACCGCATTACAAATGGGATTCTCTGGCATCTGACAAACCCTCACAATGGCTACTGGCCATCTCACACCCAACAGGACACTGCTTATTTCCACCAGGAGATGGCGCATGCCTTTTATTTATTTATTTATTTCTTAAATCCCCAGGAAGGTCTCAGTGCTGCAAAAGCTACATGACCATTCTGCTTCTAAACTGATGGAGCAAACATGTATTTTCAGTGGTAATGCTAGGAAATACTTTGCTAAGGATGTTACTTTGGTCCTTCTACAGCCAGTGGTCAGAGAACAGAATGACCATACTGCAACCACCCATGGCGAACTGGCTGGCACACCCACAAAAATCGTATCTTTGGGGTCCCCATAGTACCCAGTGGATTGCTTTGCATATTGCAGGTGCTCAGTATGTGTTTGCTAAAGACATGACCCTGGATAAATCACTTCACCTCAATTAGTCTACTTCCCAAATCTGAAAATAAAAGCGGGGGAATGGACAAGGTGACAGTTAAGGCCTTGAATCAGAAGAGCTTCTGACAACATGACAAATAGCTTGTAAGTATCACATAGCTCTTTCCTTTCTCTCTCCTCCACAAAATGAAACGTGGTGTTCCTGTTAGTAATTTAGTTAGGATCAGTTGGAAATTTTAAAAATGCAATCCCAAATTTGGATAAAATGTTGTTTTTATTTAGTCTGGAAGCCACTAACTGCTGAGTCCCAGACTGTCAATCCACAAAGATTTCACTGAAAATTAAAGAGAAAACAAAAGCTACTCAATCTTTTTTTTTCTATTTCATATTATTTTTTATTTTTATTTTTATTTTTTTTATTATACTTTAAGTTCTAGGGTACATGTTTGCGTTACTCAATCTTTCTCATAGTAGTCTTTTAAGGAAATAAAACATGCAAGAAAATACTGCAGTAATCCAAAAGAAATGAAAAGCATCAAAAACACGA
>NW_016806447.1:3757265-3785503 GCF_001698545.2 Rhinopithecus bieti
TTTTTTATTTTATTTTATTTTTTTTATTATACTTTAAGTTCTAGGGTACATGTTTGCGTTACTCAATCTTTCTCATAGTAGTCTTTTAAGGAAATAAAACATGCAAGAAAATACTGCAGTAATCCAAAAGAAATGAAAAGCATCAAAAACACGAACTGCACACTGGGACATGTGTTACATGGCTGGTTCAAGGAGCTTCAGAAGTAGAGGCTCACAGACTAGGCCAAACCAGAGAGTGCGCCCCTACTCAGACCTTTCCTGATTTTCAGGATTTGTGCCAACACCCACCTTAATGCCTCAGAGGTAAGGGTCAGTGTAATACGTGAACTTATTTCTCTAGGCTCTCCTCCTTACAAAGCCCTTCCCCTCTCAGTCTTGGCAAGACATTGGTCACGCTCACCACTTCTCCTTGCTCCTTTCCCAGCACCGAGCCCTGAGAGCCTCTCTGCCAGAGCAGCTCTGATACAGAACGGGCAAGTACACCTTTGCTGAGCTGGGGACGCTGTGTAATTGCTGGAGACAGGCACAGTCATGGGGCTGTGATCAAATCCAGGTGCCATCGTTCACATGTTCAATGACCTTGGTGAGCATGGTCTTAATTCCTCTGTACTTCAGTTTCCTCATTTGTAAATGGAGATAAAATTGGTAGCTACCTCGGCAATTTCTTGTGAAAATTAAATACTGTTGATATAAATAAATAAATATGATGCTTGACACAACGTGAACAATGGGTATTAATGGCAGTTATTATCATTATTACTATTACTTTCTTTGTTGTTGCATATCTGTCCCACATCCTTCCTCCCAGAGCCATTCCTCCAAGACTGAGATAAAAATGGTACTCTTGGGTCAGGAGCTGTGGAAGTAGGAAAACATCAGGCAACTAGTCCTAGACTTATCATCATCCCCATGGAAGGAGTTCGATTGTAAGTCTCTCTGAAGACATCACCAGGGACTTACCTCTTGCCTTCACATCCTGAAGAGCTGACAGTTCTCTGTATGGCCTTCCTCTTTACGCTGTTTTCCTTCAGCAAGTTCACATCTCGAGGAAACAAACCTTCCATCAGGTCCATTGTTGTCTTCAGCCTGGAATCTGGATCCAAAATGTCTGCCAGAGATTTGTCTTGGTGGACAATTTCCTTGGCCAGAGCCTCTGTTCTAATGTCTTCTGAGCTCTTCTGAGGATCAGAATTGACTTTCTTTTCTAAACCCTGAGTTCCATTGACTGGATCATGGGTGAGGCTTTGAGTCCGGATGGGTGCTGGCTGCCCACCAAGAGACCCAGCAAGTTGGGGGTGAACACTCATGAAGGAGGGTGGTGTGGACTCAGCCTCTGAACCCTTGATAGAAGTTTGGAGTCTGGGAGCCAGTGTCTGACTACCTACCACATGGGCTGCACCAGGCATGTGCCTTTCCCTTGCAATTGTCACTTGAGAAAGTTTGTTGGAGCTGCCAGGGATATTAAAAAAAGAGAGAGAGAGAAAGAGAGAGTGATAAGAGAAGGGTGATGATAAGAGGGTGGAGGAAGACTGAGGGAGAAGCTTTCCATATCAGGGTTGTAGCTTTCCACATCTTCCACATTTTCCACATCTTACTGACAGAGCTAATGTTAAAGAATATGGCTTCTGATTGTAAGTGGGTCTCCTGATACCGAACCCCCCCAATTAAAAACATTTACCTACCTAGTCACAGTTCATGCTAGACACACAAACATACATAGATATATACATAGGAGTGGGGTGAGATAGTCACATTTCTGAGGTCAACCCCATCTTTTGAAAACCACAGCACTCTAAAGGGCCTCCTGAGCCCAGCAGCTGGTCAGGAGGTTGTCATCTCCTGAGGAAGATGGAATACGAATTCAGTTTGGGTGAATGTTGCTGTTAGATTCCAGAGATTTCTGAAAGGTCTAGGTTACATTAACGGGGTAGTGGTAATACGTCACTCTTGCGGTGTTTAAAGAAAGCCACTCCAAAGGTGCTGCCAGGCAATGTGTTTTTTTGGTATTTTGAGAGATCACTTGTTCTAGGGACTATATGTTGGGGAATGCTTCTTTCTCATTCTCCTAGTTTCCAAGAGGTTTTCCCTAAACATTACTGACCTTGAGCCCTACTCTTTATTCCTATGGACACGGAGTGATTTTGGAAAGAGAAGCTCAGCATTCACATCCCAGTCTCTTCTCTTTCAAGACTGAGGCTGCCTCAAGGCTGTGTATATTAATATCTATGTGTATTTGTGTGTCTAGCATGACCTTTGATGAAGTAGGTAAACCTGTTTAACTTGGGGGTTCAGTATCAAGGGACCCACTTACAATCTGAAGCCATATTCTTTAATGTTAGCTCTGTCAGTAATAAAAGTGATGTTTTTGTCTTCTATATGCCCTCCTCTTTTGTCTTATTTCCTAACTGATTCAGAACTCAGCCAGGGAGGAGGGATTTACTTGGACCGCCTGAGCCTATCTTGTCCCCAGAAGTGAAATGTGCCCCTTGGGTTCCAGCTTTCGTTTCTGCCACCCTGACTCCTCGGTACCCAATGACACTGGTCCAACTACCTCCTGAGGCAAACAGATGAACACTCTCCTGAGCTGAGCTGTATAGAAACATCTCCATGCCAGGTCTCTTCTGTGACCAGCAGAAGGACCTGGGCCACCTGGGGTACGACACTCTGCTGTTAGTGAAGGAAACCTGCCCAGTCTGCTCACTCACCTGGGGCGCGGCCCCTCAGGGTCCTCACTGTCCAGCTGCATCTCACACACTGCGTGGGGAGGAGGTGGAGGGAAGTCATCCATGCTATACACCGGGGTTTCCTGACTCGGTGGAGGAGGTGGGGGTGGAGGAAGAGTTTCAAACGTGGGGCTGGACGTGGCCTTAGGGTACAGATCCCTCACAAACACTTCGTCTTCATAATCCTCGCGAGGTGGCGGGGAGTCCCGCAGGACGGATTCAGATATTCGGAGGGAGATCCTCCCTGGAGTGCTCGGGGTCCCAAGAGGCGTGTCTGGGTCAGAAGTGCTGCATGAACTTGGAAGACTCTGCTGTTTTTGATAGTGCTTCAGGTTTGCAAACTCAGGGGCTGAGGATTCCTCAGGAAGGCTGTCCTCTCTGCCTGCGTGGGCCCACTTCACTCGAGAAGGCAGTGGCCACTGAGGCAATGAGAGCCTCTTCCTCGTTCCCTCTTCTACCCCATGCTCTGGGCCATCACCCTCACAGCCTCTTGTACCGGGAGGCTGGGTCAGGGTGTGACCATTGCTTCTGTGGGTCATGGCAGGGGTGTAGGGCGGGAGAGGCTGTCGCCCCGTCTGACCATCCTGTGAGCAGTAGCCAGAGGGAACAGCTGAAGGCAGAGGGGTGCCAAGTGGGGTCAGGGGTGCAGCCCTGGTGTCTGTGAGCTGCCCTTGCATTCCTGCCAGTGGTAGCCTGGGGCAGGGTGTCCTACTGGCTTGCCTCTGATGGTCCGGGGTTCCAGGACATTCACTAGGAACAGAGGAATCACCAATGGCTTTGCAACCTGAACCACCCCAACGAGGGGTGGGATGGTGGAAGAGCAGCGGCATCTCTTCTTGGCCTCTTTCTGAACAAGTGAGTGACCTGGAACAGCACACAGACAGGAGGGTTACAGCTCTGAAGAAAGGGGCAAGCATGCAGCCCATTGTTCCTTACATAGATGAGAAAAGCACTTAAGAGGAAGGAGGACCTCCTTTCGTCCCCCCAGAAACTGCACACTGTCCTCCCTGGCTGCTCACAGGAAGACCCAAGTTAAACTAGTACTCGACAGGCATAAATTCCTACAGGAAAATGTCACATGGAATGCCTGGGTTCACAAGGCATTTTCTTTTATTAACCCTCTCACCGCCCCCACATCCTGTACACGGCATGCAACGTAAGGCAGCTTTTGAGGACAGGCTTCAGGATATAAAAACAAACAGTACATTTCTGCAGCCCCTTTTAGGACTACTTCAGGAAATAGCTCCCAGCTCTGGGGAAGAATAACACTGCCTTCTTCTCTCCCAGTGTAATCCCCATGGGGGAGGTCTGTTTTGAAAGCATTTGCATGGGCTGCTGAATTTGAAGGTTTTATTTACAACGTTTGGTTACTCTCCTAGTGTTTTCATTTCATCTGATGAAAATAAAAGGAGGGGAGAGGCTCACCTAAGGAGCTAATAAACAGTTACCTCTGGAGAAAGAGGCTGGCAATAATAAGCAAATATGGTACATGGTGATTTAAACAACTGTACTCTAGACTCCGAGGAAAAACCCAACAATTCGCAAAACTTTTGTTATTGTGTTCTAAAGGAGAAAAAAACCACAAAACAAAACAAAGAAAAAAGAGTCTGTGGCACTGCCTGCTATGCAAGAGTTAATGTGAGGATAAAAAGCTTTCCAGCAAACCCACCGTGATTTGTACATTCCCTGTCTGCAGTTCCCTGACTGGCTATGTGAGTGAATCTGGACCGCAGATGGCACATTTCATCTCACAGATCGGACTCCTCTGAGGGAGCGGTGACTCAGTCCCACATCAGAGCAATAATACAGGGCTTGCCACAAGATCATCCAAGTGCCAGGCAAGCAGAATGCGTGGTGGAAGAAGATGGCAAAGAACCAAATTAGCTCTTCTCATGCCTTTATTTTTCCTTTATTATACATAGATGCAGATGGTGAAATAAAGGGCCCACCTCTGTCTCTGATGCAACCCCTCCCTTCCGATGACCGGTCCCTTTCATTCAAACATGGTTTCTTTACCAGGAACCTCTCCATAGCGAAGAGTAGCCACTCTGCACTTCCTGGTGGCTTCCCCCATGGGCATATTAGAAACCCCGAGGAAGGAGATTCGCTGGGGATGCTCTTCCCTTCTCTCATCCATCCTGGCATCCCTAATACCTGGCACCAAGTACCCCCTCAGCAAGTGTCTGTTGAACAGTGACGTCTCCTTTGCCCAGCTGCTCTCCAGACTGTAGCATACAAACTGTTTTTAAACTCAGCATCCTTTAAGAGGACGTGGAGTCAGCTGGAATCTGATGTTTTAACGACTAATTCAGATGCCTTTATTTTATTTATTATATCTTGAGGCTTTTCTAAAGGGGGAGACATCACTAAAACATACAATAATATAACACTTATCCTTTAAAGATACAGCCCAATAGACTTTCATATGATGTTTTTAGTTTGTGTGACCTTACTTTACACAAACTATACTAAAGTGGCATTTTCTTTTTGAAGATAATATCAGTGGTAAATGCTTAGCTTGGTTGAGAATGCTTCTCCATGGTGATTATTTTGTGTTTTTAGGAATGAAGTTTTGGATAAAAAAAAGACTTTGTTCAAGTCCCCGAGAGGCTCACCCAGAGTCTTGCTGATATGTATCCAGGAATCCTACTATTCAAGAATGGATTTTGAGAGCAATTAGTCTCACCTTTGTTTTGTTTTGCTTTTTTAAAAAAAAGCACTTTTAAAAAATTGTGGCTAAAAAAGCAACATAAAATTTCATCTTAACCATTTTTAAGTTCAGTAGTGTTAATATGTTCACACTGTTGTGAAACAGATCTCCAGAACTTTCACAACTTGCAACCTAAAACTATGTACCCACTAAATAATAACTCCCCATTTTCCCATCCTACTAACCCATGGAAATCACCATTTTACTTTGTGTTTTTATGAATTTGACTACTTTAAGCACTTCATACAAGTGAAATTATACAGTATGTCTTTTTGTGACTGGCCTGTTTCACCTCACATAATGTCATATTGTGGCGTGTGGCAGAATTTCCTTTTTAAGGCTGAGTAACATTCCATTGTATGGCTACACCACATTTTGTTTTATCCAATCGTCTGTCATGAGTAGACATTTGGGTTGTTTCCACCTCTTGGTGAATAGTAAATACTGCTGCTATGAACATGGGTGTGCAATATATCTCTTGGAGACCCTGCTTTCAATTCTTTTGGACATATACTCAGAAGTGGCATTGCCAGATCATATGGTAGTTCTATTTTTAATGTTCTGAGACCTCCATGCTGTTTTTCATATGGCTGCACCATTTTATATTCCCACTAACAGTGTGCAAGGTTTCCAATTTCCCCATATCCTCACCAACACTTGTTTTTCGTTTTTTTAATTGCAGCCATCCTAATGTGTGTGAGGTAACATCTCATTGTGGTTTTGAGGTCTCTGATGATTAGTGGTGTTGAGCATCTTTTCACTTGCTTGTTGGCCATGTGTCTGCCATCTTTAGAGAAATGTCTATTTAAGTCATTTGCCCATTTTTATACAGACAAGTAAATTTTTATGTTTGAAATTAACAAGTGAATGTCTGAATTTAGTTCGATTGTTATCCTCTAGTGTTTTCTTTAAAATGGAAGCTAAAAGAATGGAGAATAGTTTGAAAGCAGGAAAGAAGTATATAATAATGATAACTATTGTCTCTTTGTGACCCATGAAGGCATCAAACTCTTATAAAACTTGAACAGTGCAAAATCTCTATTTTTCTATAAATTAGGACATTTTATGTTTTTACAAAAGCACTAATGTAAAGTCTGAATTTTCACGTATTTAGAGAGAATTATGTCAGCATGGAGGAAAACTGATCCTAATAAGCATCCATGGAGAACAAAGGGCACATTCTTCCAAATTCCACCTTCCAAATTATTCTGACATTTCAATATTGTCCACAGTTGATGTGATTTCTGTCTTCCTACTATTATTAACAGAGTGACTATGGTAAAAGACCATGCAAGCCTTTAGGAAAAAAAAAAAGAGTGTTATACTTTTTTTGTGTCTTCTTGGTTGTGGTGGTCAGAAAAACACGCTGCAAGCAGAATTTTTAGCATTCAAAATTCATAGTACAGGATCTGTGATCAAGTCCCTCCCATGTTTTCCTGTGGGCTGCACTTTCCATGCCTATGCTTTTCCCCAGGACAGCTGAGAATTACATGTCCTGAAATTATCAATATCTTTTTCAGCAAGCACTAGGCATGCAGCTGCACCTATGCTAATGTCAGTTGCTGAAGAACGGACAAGCATTTCAGTTATTCAACGGTATGTGATGCTTGTCATATTTATTCTTTTGGCATTTTTACAGCTCATAATTTTTTTTTTAACACAGAACTAGTTTTGTTGAGGAAGATTCCCCCTCCCCACAAAATTGCTACCTGTGATTCTCAGATTGTCGATATTGCCACTGAGCCAACAAGCAGTCCACTCACCTGTCACCTTCAATTTTTTTTTTTTCCTTTCCAACTTTTATTTTAGGTTTAAGGATTACATGTACAGGTTTGTTACATGGGTAAATTGCATGTCGCTGGGGTTTGGTGTACAGATAATTTTGTCACCCAGGTAAGCACAGTACCTGATAGGTAGTTTTTTCAATCCTCACCTTCCTACCACCCGCCGCCCTCAAACAGGCACCAGTGTCTATTGTTCCCTTCTCTGTGTCCATGTGTACTTAATGTTTAGCTTCCACTTGTAAGTGAGAACATGCGGTATTTGTTTTTTTGTTCCTGTGTTCATTTGCTTAGGATAATGGCCTTCAGCTCCATCCATGTTGCTGCAAAGGACATGATCTTGTTCTTTTTTTACCTTTGCCCATTTTTAAATAGGGTTATTTGATTGTTTGCTGTTTAGTTCCAACTTTGATTTCAGACCAATTTTCTTTAGCAGTGCTCTAGTTTATTGTTAGTTTTCCCTTGTCTCTAGCTTTTAATTAATGCACCCAAACTAACCAAAGTCCTCAGTCTCACCTTGAATACTTTCTTCCTTGTCAACACAGCTATAGGAGCAAGAGCATATAAATGTAGAAGGCTGATCTTGGCTGGAAAGCAGGTAATTAATATCTACTTCCTGACCATGTTGGCTGCTTCTACTTGACAGTATTAGGTTGTGTTATTAAGAAGGTGAATGTAGAAACAATGATTGAATGAAATATCAGAAAAATTAAGGAAATGGCTTAAAAACATGGAAAGGAGTAGGTAGGGTGTAGGTATATTATCATTAGTAATAATAGATTAAAGTAGATAACTCTGTAATGCTGCATTAAAACTACATACAGAGTACATGGTTCAGAGAAAAACCCTTTCTGGAAATTTATTAAATCCCATGTGAACAGTTCAAAATTTTAAATTCTAAAAAAGTGCTCATTATATTTTTCTACCTAGAATATGATTTTGATGGCATTTTAAAAAAATGACTTTCCTCTGTTTTCTATCCCCACATGTATAAAATTATGATTTTGAGCTTTATTTTTCACCTCCAATGCTTACAGTTTGCCTTCCTCTGTGAAGCTGTTCATGAAATGCCCATTCTTCCCTAGCACTGTGGTCACCAGACATGATGCTCTGCACACAGAGCTGGATGAGATCAGTCACACAGGAGCCCCTGTTTGTGAGAGCCAAGGGGCATGCGCGAGAAAAGCACCTCCATTAATTATTCTGTTGTCAAACTGGTTAGCCAAGTCTACCTTGTCCTCAATAGCACGTTCAAAACCTATTTTGAACAAGTGTCATTCTCAAAGAAAATCATTTCTAAATGGAAAATAAAAAGTTATCTGTGGCCTAGACAAATCAAAAAAGCATGTGACACTATACAACATCATATTTCAATTTCTTGTAGAAAGGAATAAGAGTAGTTTAACACCACCAGCATTCATACGCGGAGAGCATCATAAGTACACATACATACCTAGATCCAGGACCAGCCAAATAACATGGATCCTTCACAAGACCAAAGCCATTGTCTTGCCCCAAAAGCACATCCTTGAAACACAAGAAAGACACAGCATTACTGCCAATAAACAGGTTAAAGTTTAAATTTACCAAGGGGGTGGGGTAAAAAGAAAAAACACCTATTTACTGGCAGCCTACTATTGTCAGGCCACGTGGTGGCACTCTTACATAATCCCATGGCATCGATGCAGGAGATAAGCCGAAGATTTTTTTTAAAAAAGTGGCAGAGTCAGAATTTGAACTTTAGTCTGTCTCACCAGGTGCCTCCTCTAACAAAGATGTTTCCTAAGTAAGAGAAGTCTCCTAACGATTATCTCCGAAGTTCAAAACAACTGTTAAACTTGAAATAGGATAACGAAGACAATGAATTCAATGGGTCAAACTTTTCAAATGGCAATAGGGAAATATGAGAGATGATGTGAAAGGATAGACTATTACATTTTGCAAAAATCTCAAATGTTCTTAGTTACAATTAGTGAAGATATGAATTTGGATTGTAATTGGGTTGCAATAAGTTCTGGGAAAAAGTTCACTCACATGTGAGATCAATAACTCTAGGGACTTTTCAGGGGTAGTTTTTTTTATCAATGAGGGTATATCCTGGAGTCCTGAAAGGGTTGTCAGTTTTTGACAGTATACAATTTGGTCCCTGTGTTCAGGTCCATGATGAAGATGATGATGTTGCCATTGATGATAATACATTCAACTCCCAATTATTTATGACAGGAGACAAGCAAAAACCAGAAAAAAATAAATCCATATATAATCTCTAACTTAATTTCAGTAATTTATTTTGCCATTTAACCCTGCCCAAAGGGTTAACTGCTCTTCACCCCATTCCTCATTGTTTTTGTTTAGTGGCTGAGAAACTAACAAGCAATGGCAAGGGTCAAAGGTGATAGCAGGCAGAAGAAACAAACCCCTGAACATCATTCATAATTGCAGCTACCGGTACTGGGTATTTACTGTGTACCAGACACTCTGCTAAGTACCCTGCACCAAAAAATTATATGCCTGGAATATTAGGCACTTGACTTTTCTTTTTTTGTAACTTAATCTTTTTAACAATTGGAAGCGGGGTATGTAATTGCAGCTCAGCGAGGTGACATATCTTGCTCACAGTTAAGTAAGTGGAGAAACTATGATTCAAGCCATGATCTCTTCAAAGCCCAAGGTCTTGCCATGGAATCTTTACAGGTTGAATGGCAGCTGGGTTGGATGCAATCAGACTTGAATGGCTTGAGAAAAATGAATTCCATATGTTCTGATTCACTCAAGTATCATTGTAGGGAATGAGAATTCCTGCTCTCCATGAAATTTATGGTCCTTTAAAAGTCTTTTCCCACCACTTTTCCCTATGTTGACATGAATGTGCCACTTTGCCAATAATTAATTGGAAAAGCCTAGGTCCCATGTGAGCTCCTAACCCAGTAAAGTATAAATATATATTCATATCCTATTATATCCTTTGCATTTCAGTTTGACAATGAATCTAACTTCTGTATTCACATGATTTGGCCCCTACAATATCAAGCTTAAACTATTTATATGGATGTGGGTAAAATAAAGGAATCAGACCCAGTAATAAATGATTGAGAGAATTCTCTGAATCTTCTGTCAATCAGAATACCACTTGGACAAAGGAAAATATCTTCCCAATCTGATACAAGTCCAAGGAAGATAAATTCCTGTTGCATTTCTTGCTTTAATTTAAGCATATATTCACTGTCAAGTCTTAATTTTCTATAAACTGGTAAGAAGTACAAAGTACTTATTATGGCAATTACAGCAAAAAAACAGTGGCTATGGGAAAAATACTAGGCATAGAATTATACCAACTTGTTGTCTAATTTATTTTTGTTAATTATCTCAAAATTGACTTAAAAATACACCAGTTCTTAGCATACTTAATAATGTAAATCAGCTGGGCACGGTGGCTCACGCCTGTGATCCCAGCACTTTGGGAAGCCGAGACGGGCGGATCACGAGGTCTGGAGATCGAGACCATCCTGGCTAACATGGTGAAACCCCGTCTCTACTAAAAGTACAAAAAAAATTACCCGGGCATGGTGGCGGGCGCCTGTAGTCCCAGGTACTCGGGAGGCTGAGGAAGGAGAATGATGTGAACCCAGGAGGCGGAGCTTGCAGTGAGCTGAGATCGCACCACTGCACTCCAGCCTGGGTGACTAAGCGAGACTCCATCTCAAAAATAAAAAATAAAAAATAATAATGTAAATCTAAAGTCTACTGAATCTCAGTCCTCTTGTTTTGGGTTCCAAGTTAGTTATCTCAGTATCTCTGTCACTGATGAAATGTGAAGACAACAATATTCACCTACTTTAGAATATTTCAAGTAACTACTAAAATTAACTAGAAATCCTTATGAAAATCTGATGTGAAAATACAGTCATGTGTCACTTAACAACAGGGATATGTTCTGAGACATGCATCATTAGGCAATTTTGTCCTTGTGCAAACATCATAGAGTGTGCTTACAGAAACCAGATGACATAGGCTGCTACATCCCTAGGCTATATGGTATAGGCCTATTGCTCCTAGGCTACAAACCTGTACAGCATATTACTGTACTGAATACTGTAGGCAGTTGCAACACAATAGGTATTTTTGTTTCTAAACATGGAGAAGGTATGGTAAAAGTATGGTATTATAATCTTATGGGACCACTGTCGCATATCTGGTCCATCCTTGACCATTCTATGATGCATGACTGAA
Source organism: Rhinopithecus bieti (assembly GCF_001698545.2). Lineage (NCBI taxonomy): Eukaryota > Metazoa > Chordata > Mammalia > Primates > Cercopithecidae > Rhinopithecus > Rhinopithecus bieti. The sequence continues at coordinate 3,768,710 of NW_016806447.1, forward strand.
ATAGTAATCAATAAATGTTAAAATGAAATAAATTCATTGGCTGATATTTTCAGATACAGAACGTTTAACTCTTGCCTGTCTTTCCCCATTCCCAGCCTCTTTTTATTCAAGGAGACGGCATGGTATATTGACTTAAAGACTGCAGTCAGACAGTATGGGGTCAAAACCTCACCCTACTACCTTGGGCAAATTTTGTATCCTCTTTGTGACTTGGTTCATTCTTCTGTAACTTAGAGATAATAACAGTATTTACCTCATTGCACAGATGTGAGGACTAATTTTATTTTATTTTATTTTATTTTTTGAGACAGAGTCTCGCTCTGTTGCCCAGGCTAGAGGGCAGTGGCACGATGTCAGCTCACTGCAACCTCTGCCTCCTGAGTTCAAGCAATTCTCATGCCTCAGTCTCCCAAGTAGCTGGGACTACAGATGCACACCACCATGCCTAGTTAATTTTTGTATTTTTAGTAGAGACAGGGTTTTGCCATGTTGGCCAGGCTGATCTCAAACTCCTGGCCTCAAGCAATCTACCCACTTCGGCGTCCCAAGGTGCTGGGATTACAGGTGTGCACCATCGCACCCAGCCAAGACTAACTTTATACTTATAAAACACAATACAATGACTGGCACACAGCAAAAATTTGATTATTGTTAGCTATTTGTATCTTCACATTTTGTGGAAAGTCGATTCTGTTTTGTATAAGCTTAAACGTGCGCGTGTAGAAAGGTACTAAAAAAGATTTACATGTTGCATTCCACAGAATCAAGTCTATATCCAATACTGTGGTTCCATGCATTGAGCAATTTCCTCCGCAATTCAATAAGGTTTGTCACAGCATCTCATAGTGATTATGTTACACATCAGACAAAATACTGTGAGAACCAGAGAAGTCTCTAACTTAGCATCTGGGGGAAAAATCCCCACCAGTAATCTTATTTCTCCAAGAGTTTCTCTTTATAGGCTCTACTATATTTTAAATCTATGCAATGAACAGATATACATTTCTGTCTCTAAGGTAGAAATGTTGGATATCTTTCTGTAGCTTTGCAGGTCCTACCCACTTTTAACAGGTTAAGCTTTCCAAGATCTCACAGAAAGAAAGTGGCAACAGGCAAGAGTCTGATGTGCACTTAAGCTCTACCACTAATACCTATTTATTCTGCAATGAAGAAGAATTACGGAGAGGAAAATGGAAGGTTGCATGTTTCAGAGAGGATTTCAAGCTGGCTGAAGAAAGGCCAGACCTGCCAAATATATGAGAAGGTCTCAGGCTACAAGTAGTTCAAAATGGTAGCCTCCTGCAGTCATTATTTCAGGCCAGAGATGGATCGTCATATACAGAGGAACTGATTTCCATGATGACTTTGTTTTTGGAGGCAGAAAGGCCTCACTAATGAGAATTTTGAAAAATAGCTAAATCCTTGCCAAAAACTTGTAAAATCCTACCCTGTCAGCATCTGACTGGTAAGAGCAAGCAGCATTTGTTGGAGATAGTATCAACTAAGCCAGCAGCAGAAACATACTCCACATTTTGGTTTTAACTCAGGCAGACAGCCTCTACAAGGTCACTTGTCAGAATTCTCTAAAGCAAGGATGAGAAAAATGATTAACAAACCTTCCCAAAAGCTTACTGGTAATGTTCTTGAAATGTATTCAGTAGGAAATATATATATATATAATAACTACAATAGTTATGTGGTGAGAGTAACTTTGTTTTATTTTTAACTCATCATAACTACAAATAAGGCAGATGACGAAGAGGATGCAAGGAGCAGACCGCCTTGCCATGAGATGCTTCTCCAGTCAGCTAGGGTCTGGCTGCTGTGCACGAGACCAGGAGGAAGTTCAAGAATGCAGTCCTGGCACAGTGACAATATAAGAGACGATGCATTGTTCAGAAATTTCAGAATTTGTTGGAGCAAAGTAGTACAAAAGAAGTATTTCATTTGGAAATATTTCCCCCTCTGCCTGCATATTCCCCAAATTAAATAACATCTAAATATGGCATTCCCTTTATGAAAAGGGTACCCAAGTACTGTTCTGTATTCACTTGTTTTTCTAAAAAGTTTTCCAAATAATACAAAGTATTTAATCGGGATTTGGAGGAATCTCTTCACTTCCCTTAACACCCATGTTTTAGCTTTATTTCTTAATCAACCAGGCTTAAGAAATATTTGGGGGAAAAGATAAAATAACATTGACAGCCATCCAACCAACCTCTAAGACAAAATAACAATATCTAATGGGGAATAAACAATAATGATTTGGTTTTCACCTAAGCATTTCTATTTTCTTTAAAACATGGGGAGAGAAAGGAGGGTGTTTAGACTGCTATGCAGTTAAGCTGCTAAAATCTATCAAGCTAGATGAAATTGTATGTTACATACATGGATTTTAAATGTGTGTTAGTGGTAGGATAGGGAGTTGGAATTAGCTCTGTTCATTCTGAAGGAGTAAAAAGCTACTGAAGGCTTATGGGAAGTTGCCTCTACATTTGTCGGGGGTTTATACTGGGAGAATATATTTCTGTACAATTCTAAACAGAAAACATCTGGGAAGGGACAGTATTTTCTCTCAGAAGGGAGTTTGTATGTGTGTGCTAGAGTGCAGCAAACTTCTCAGCCAGTAACTGCTGAATCTTTCTTTGTCTCAACTGGTTTCTTCCGATCAATGTATTCCCTCTCGCTTAATCTCTTGTCATCATGCCCATCTTTTACATCCTGGCCCCAAATCCCATTTCCCTTCAGGAGAAGCACTTTCAGATCACCTCAGAATTAATCACTTTCCTTACCATAGCATATTATTGATCACCATTCCCAAAGCATTCACTAGTCATATTAGAATTATTTTTATATAAGGTCGTATTCCTTGCTTAATTGTGAACCCCAGAAAGGCATGAGCCTTTTTTTCCTTTGTGTATCCTTTGATGCTGTAACACAGCATTTTTCATACAACACATGCTCTACAGATGCTTGCTGAATGGCTGACTTCTCTGAAAGGGAAAACAGCAGAATCTGAGAGGGGGCAGTGGAGCAGAGTTCTTCCTTCCCTGTGCTAACAGGTATGTGATTCCTATTATTTTCTTTGGTGGGAAGGGAAGCATGAGGCAGGCCACTGCTCTCCAGTGGAAGTGAAGCCTGAGGATAGGCTAAGAATTGGGGAAATTAATAGGCTCCTAGGAGTCAGAATGGTCAGCTTCTATTCCTAGCATTGCTTAAAATTTTCAGGGGAAAGTACTTTATAACCCTTGCAGCATTTGGTGCCTTTATTAGAAAATCCTTTTATGTGAGATTTTGAGTTTTTATTTTCTCCTCACCAGGATAATGCACAGAAAGAACTCAGGTGGGAGTCTGAGAGACAGGGGTCTGACATGTATAATATACTCTACTGCACAGGATTATCATGAGGGTTAAATGAAATAATAAATGTAGATTACACTTAGCTCAGGACCTGCCACACCCTTAGCCGAGGGCCAGGAATTCAATAACCAATGACTATCAATGTCAATCACTCTAGCTATTTTGTAGATGCAAAGTCCAATAGAAACAGAAAGGGTGCAAAGCTAAAATGTTTTAAATACTCAGATCCAGACTCTAATCCACTAAAAAACAAAAAACAAAAAAGATAATCCCTAATTTTCCTAACCTTGCATTTTTGCATTGAGAGGTGGTGACTTCCTAAAAAGGAGATAGATAGATAATCTGTATAACAATATAGGTAATCTAGATACCTATATCTTTGTAAGGAAACCAGGCAGGGACACTTGAGAAACTCAACTCATGAAAACAAATGCTACTTTTCTGTTTTCACAAGGAAACCTGAACTGGGAGGGGCGGTGAGAGTGTGGGGGGTTGGGGAGCCCCATTAAAGCTTCTAGGGAGGAAGGGACAGTCCGAGGCCAGGACTTGCTGGTTGCACGTACCTGGTGCTTGTCTGCAGTGGCGGGAGATGACCTGGACCTCACGTGGACAGGGCCGGCGAGGACGTCTGAGCGTTCCAGCAGGTCCTCAGCCGACATGGACTTTCCGGCCCTGGCCCCCCAGGAGGATGGCTCCCTGTGGGTCTCATCCACTCTCTGGGTGCCCTTTGTTCCACCATTTGCTCCACTGAGCAGCTCCCTTGGTACCTGTGGGTCCCCGCGTCGCCGTTCCCAGAGGCGGCGGCCACCGGCAAAGGAGCTGCTGCGATCTCGGGGAGCCTGCGGGGTTTCTGCAACTGTGGCCGGCAGGAGTGTGGCCTCCCTGCGGGGCTGCAGGCTGGGCTCCCGCAGCGAGCTCAAGCTGGAGGCTGAGGTGAGGCTGGAGCCTTCGAGAGCCGCGGGGCCAGGCTGGAGGTAGGCACTCTGGGCGCGTTCGCGCAGTGGCCCGGGCTCCTGGAGGCTGCAGCCGGCGGCGGAGGTAGGCCGCTTGCCGGTCTTGCGCTGGATGTAGTCCGCCAGGGCGCTCTGCTGGAACTGCTTCAGCTCGGGCCCCGACAGGCTGAGCGTGGAGCAGGCCTTGCCATCGCGCTCGAAGAGGCGGCGCCGGTCGGCCACGCTGCTCTTCCTCTGCGGGCCCAGGGGTGTTGGTTCGGCCTCCTCCGCGACCCCTACCTCGTTCATCTTCTCGGGCTCGGAGTAGGAGCGCTTCTTCTGCTCCGGAGTCAGGCGCCGGCGAGCCCCTCTGCGGGCGGCAGGAGGCACGGGCCTGGCCAGGTCGCCCTCGGCAGGGGTCACACTGTGCCGCTCGCGGGGCGTGTGCGGGGAGGCGGAAGCCGGCGCCTCGGGGCTCCGCAGCCCCACGTGGGCCGAGGAAGGCCGCGGCCGCCAGGACTTCGATGCCACAGGCGCCCCCAGCTCCAGGTCCCGGCGTCGAAAGGAAGTGGCCCCCAAGACACGAGACTGTGCATCCTTGATGCTGTTCCGGTAGGCGCGACTGAAGGGGGCATCCAGCAGGGGCGACTCGGGCGAGCCGGGCATGTCCCGCCACTCGGGCTCCCCCTCTGGCTCGCTGGAGAGCTGGAAGGTGCTCTGGCTGCGGAGGAGCCGAGCGTCCGACCTCTGGGGGCCACGGCCGCTGTCCGAGGCTCCTCCGCTCAGCTGCTGACCACAGGGCTGCCGGGAAGCCTCTTCCAACTTCAGCTCCCCGTTTTTGAAGTGCTGCTCCCCGTTGCCTAGGGGTTCAGCTGACTCAGAGAAACGGATATGGGCTTTTATCTCCTCGAAGTCATTCCCAGAAGTACTGGAAGTTGAGACGGTCCTGTGGGGCCTATAGTTATGGCCAAAACCGGAGCCCCCCACACTCGGTCTCTGGCTCCCTTGCTCTCGCTGCTCGAATTTGGAGACCTTCTCCAGCACCGAGCAGTGGGGCTTCCCGTACTGAAAGCCCTGAAGAGCCGAGGCGCTGCCTGGGCCGGGCCCCCTCCGGCCGAGACTGGATGTGTGCGGGTGCGAGGCGGCAGGCAGCTCTTCAGGCCTTGGGTCTGTGCTGTGGAAAGAGGCCGAGGCACCGGTCCTCCCCTCGGGCCGCGGGTAGGAAACCTGCCGGTCCAGATGGCTCCCGAGGTCAGGAGCGGCTTTCCTCCCAGGGTCTTCTGCCTTGGTGTTGACTGCACAGGTGGGCCTGCCCCCCGGGTAACCCTCCTGGGCTCCTCGGCCTAGCTCCAGGCTGCTGTGTCTTCTCAGACTCTCAGGAATGTTTTGGAGAGATGAGAAGGCTGACTTGGTCTTGCCAAAGTTGCCTGACAGGCTCTGGCCTAGGCTTTCTCTCTCCAGCCTCCTCCAGAGGTTGGCATTGTGGTCTTCCTGGAAATCACCCTCCCAAGACTCTGAGAGCCTGGAAGATCTCTTGTCTTCACCCGCTTGCCAGGCCTGAGCCTGAGGGCATTTGAGGCTGTGGGGATGAGAAGATGGTTTGTTGCTGTGGGTGCTCTTTCTCTCATTGGAATGTGGGCTGTTGCCTTGGGGAGGTGTGAGATGTCTCTTCAGGGAGGCATCCTCCTCATTTTCAGGCACTGAAGAAAAATGGACTTTGGAGGGGACATACTTGACTGTAGCTTCTGGTTTCTTCTCCACCGGGGACAGCAAGTCATGTTCTAAGGGCTGGCAAAAGGCAAACCCAGGCCTGCTAGATCCATTCTGGTTCCCATTCTCATCAATGGTAGCCATCTTGTTGCACGCTCCCTGAGGGGCTATGTATCCACTCTCCTTGGCCAGTGCAGGGTACAGCATACCGTTGCTACTCACAGAAGGCTGAGGCACCTGGGCAAAGTGTGGCTCCAGGGAAGGTACAGGGTAGATGCTGGTCGGCAGCAGAGGTTGGCCAGGTTGGGCCTTCTGGGTATAGTTATGCTTGGGCTTCACTGGGGGGCTGTTCTCTGGACTCTTCTCCAGCACAGTATGCAGCTGCTCCTCTATGAATGGAGACTTCAGGGAGCCTAAAGAGTTTGCCTGAGGCCGGCAGAGCCGTTTCTGATCAAGGCTAGACCAGGAGCTGGGCCGCTCACGGTGCCGAAATGCTGCATAACTGTCACTCCGAGCTGGAGGCAGGGGTGCACCCACCTTAGGAGGAAGGTTGTCGGTGGCAGTCTCCAAGGAACTGGGGCACTGCTGGCTCCAGGATGGGGGTGGCACTCCCTTGCCCCGAGGAATATTAGACCATTTATCATAGCCCTGACCATCTGCTGAGGCTCGGGCCTCCCTACCTTGAAGCAGCAGGGCTGAAGAGTTCACCTCATACTCTGCTGAGACTCCCCTCCGGGTGTCATAGACTGTCTTGACATAGCGAATATCTGCCTGCCTCATCCCTTCAAGAAGGCCACCTCGAGCAGAAGTATTGTCCATGGAGCTTGAACGCTCCCGGGCAGAGATGCCAGGGGGTGGATACTCCAGGATGCTAGAACTGGTGGAGAAAGAGCTGTAAGCCGAGTCTCTCTTGTTATGGAAGTGGCTGAGCTGGTCAATGCTGCCGGTGGACTTGGCAGGGGAAAGATGACAGGGTGGGTATACCCCACTGGGCTCCAGGCTCTCCATGCTCCCCTGGGAGCTGCAGTGGTCAGGGCTCCGCCTTAGATAGGCATGGTCATAGTTGGAGAGGTCACTAGTAGAGGAGCTGGAAGAAAGGGAGACAAAGCAGTCAGCACCACTGAGCTGTTATCATTTAGTAGGCTTACAGGCAGAGAACCCAGCTTATAAATGTTCTCTTATGCAAGAGGTTTGGTGTTTGGAAGTGTGGGTAAAAAGGGCCATATTTGGACCTTGCTCAGCCTCCTTGTTTGTCATTGCTAGGAGTAACTGCCCAACACTCTAACCTATCTGCCTCCACTCCAATTAATCACCCAGGATAGCAAGGAGGAATGAGGAGCTCAGAGGAAGCCACGTGGCCTTTGGGCACAGGCAGCACTTTGATGTGATTTGCTGCATGCTGGAAATGACATTCTGCATGTGCCAAGAAATGAGAGAGGTGGAAGAGTGATTGAGACCGAAATTGTGTGTCTACTGGGGTTGTTTGTGGGAAGAGGAGAAAAGCTTAGTAAGAGAATAGGCACGGGTGAAGGAGACTTTGTGTGCTCATGTGTATGTTTTTAGTTAATATCTTTCCTTTTTATGGAATTGAAGGATACACCCTGGCAATCTTCCTGGAATCTCAACTGCAATAGAAACAATTTGTTTGTGGTAAGAAAGCTAAACACAAAGCTGAATGAGAGAAATTAGAGTCAGAAAAAGCTCATGAGAGGCAGAGAGAAGGGGAAAGAGGGAAGGAAAGGGAAGCTTTATGAGAAGGCTTAATCATAGGGGCTCTTGGGTGCTGGGATTCCATCACCTGTGGATGACTTCCAAAAGCCAAAGCAAAGCCTCCTCATACATTTAGGAGGGCAAGACCTTCTCATTTACAAGCTCCTCTAGATGGTTTTCAGAGCCCGTCTGGAGAAGAGGAAAAAGACTATCAATCATGGCATTGTAAACTCCAGAAAGTTGTCTCAAAATAAAATTACTTATAAACTCAAAATATATATATATATAATATAGCCTCAGTACCTCACCGTAGCTAGGGTATACTGTATACACTTAAACACTGTCGACAGTAAGAACCTGATTTAAAACTGGCCAAAGACATCCTAAGAAGATATACAGATGGTAAATAAGCAAATGAAAAGGCTGTCATCATAAGTCACTAGGAAATTATAAATTAAAACAACAAGATACTGGGGAACATGTTCTCAGGACCTCCTGAGGGCTGTGTCATAGGCAAAAACAACAAACAAACAACCAAACCAAACCAAGATACCACTACACACCTATTAGAACAGCCCAAATCCAGAACATTGGCAACACCAAATGCTGGTGAGGATGTGGCGCAAGAGAAGCTCTCATTCATTGCGGGTGGTAATGCAAAATGGTGCAGCAACTTTTAAAAGAAGTTTGGCAGTTTCGTACAAAATTAAACATACTCTTACCATAAGATCCAGTGATCACATTCCTTGGCATTTATCAAAAGGAGCTGAAAACTCATGTCCACACAAAAACCCACACAGGGATGTTTACAGCAGTTTTATTCATAATTGCCAAAACATGGAAGCAACAAGGCTGTCCTGCAGTAGGTGAATAAACTGTGGTATATCTACACAATGGAATGTTACTCATTACTTAAAAAAAAAAAAAAAAAAAAAAAAGCTGTCAAGCCATGAAAAAAATATGAAGGAAACTAAAATGCATTTTACTAGATGAAAAATGCCAGTCTGAAAATGCTACAAACCATATGATTCCAACTACATGACTGACATTCTGGAAAAGGCAAAACAATGGAGACAATAAAAAGATCAGTGGTTGCCAGGTCTTAGGGGCGATGCAAGGAGGAATGGGTGGAGCACAGAGGATTTTTAGGGCGGTGAAACTATTCTGTATGATACTATAATGGTGGATACATGTCATTATACATTTGTCCAAACCTACAAAATGCACAACAGCAACAGTGAACCCTAATATAAACTATGGACTTTGGGTGATTATGATGTGTCAATGTAGATTTATCAGTTGTAAGAAATGTACTACTCTGGTGGGGGCTGCTGATAATGGAGGAGGCTATGCATGTATGGGGACAGGGGCTATATGGGAAATCTCTGGACTTTCTGTTCAATTTCACTGTGAAACTAAAACTGCTCTAAAAAATGTCTGTCTCTGTCTCTCTATATATACACATGGGGAGGGCATATAGGAAGGAATAAGTGGTTCCAATGTTTGTGACTCACTGTTCTCTAAAGAAGGGTAAATCACTAGAAGTTCTTGCCCAAGATTTTCTATTTTTAAATGGATAGGCATTTCAACACTATTAAAATTCATGATGTATTCTTATATTTCTAGATCACATGTAAATAAATGTAGTGTCTTATTGGCCAAGTATGTGATAATGCCTTGTGGCTGGAATATCTCCAGATAATATGTTGAGACTAGAAGAACCATATTCTGAGTCCAAATTTGTGCTGGAATTTAAGGAAAAGAAGACCATACTTCCAGCAGCTCTCCTCAAGAATGTAATATTTCTGTATCAGAACAAGTCAGCTTACTGAATGGCACATCCTACTTTGGGACGGCTAGGTATAAATTCAAGGGAGAAAGGAAGGAAATAGCTCCCAAACCAGCCAGATCAGGGAAATCAGACCTGGTACTCAATGGCATGGCATATGTCAAAGATTCTACCCTCTACCCCGAATTTCTTCATTCCCTTCTAAATAAAGAGGTTGTACTAAAGAGGCATTAGACAGCCTTGTTGTGGATAATCCTGTATGACCCAGTCTGCTTCCTTTTTAGAGCTAATACTTCCAGGGGAAATGGAACCCCGTAAGGGCCGTTTCATTCACCATTTCTATGAAGGTAGGAAACATTAGGTAATCCTCCTCCCAACTGCTGAGAATTTTAGCAGTCTTCATTGAAAGGATAATTCAAATCTAACTTAGGAACACACACAACAAATCAAAGTAAATAAACTGATAGTTAACTGAAACACTACTGAGTGGGGAAAATACCATCACTAACATATCTTTGTTTGTTTGTTTGTTTGTTTTTTTCTTTGAGATAGAGTCTCGCTCTGTCGCCCAGGCTGGAGCGCAGTGGCGCGATCTTGGCTCACTGCAACCGCCGTCTCCCAGGTTCAAGCGATTCTCCTGCCTCAGCCTCCCGAGTGGCTGGGATTACAGGCGTGTGCCACCACACCCAGCAAATTTTTGTATTTTTAGTAGAGATGGGGTTTCACCATGCTGGCCAGGCAGGTCTCAAACTCCTGACCTCAAATGATCCACCCTCCTTGACCTCCCAAAGTGCTGGGATTACAGGTGTGAGCCACCATGCCTGGCCTAACATATCTTAAAATATAGATGGTGTCTACAAATATGAAATCTCTGTTACACATATCTCTAATCAGACCAGTGCAAGGGTATTGTGGGTTCCTTCCTGTAGCAAACCTAAGGTAGAAAGGCCATGGGAGGCCTCTGTCAGGTGCTCTCCCTCCTACCCAGAGAGGGTTCTGTCCCTTCGGAATTACCATTCCCAAGCTGCCTGGGGAATAGAGGCGCTGATATCACTCTCTAGGATAAGTTCTTCCACTGCTGTCTGGAAATAATTCATTTTTATTACCTTTGCCATTGATACCTCCAAAATGGCACTTTTAACGATGGGTAAGAAAACTTGGAATGAAGGTTTTCAATCCTGCAACAATTCCAACTCACATAAAACCAGCCTTACTGTCAAGAGGGGTGCATCTTGAGTATATCAAAGTTCTTACCACGGTCTGACTACTTCTCCAGCCTTTTTCTTTCGCTCTTCTTCTTGCTCCCTGCACTCCAGCATAATAGTTTCCCTGCTGAAACTCAAACCCAGGAAATTTATTCCTATCTCAGGGTCTTAGAGTCTTTGTACTCGCTGCACCCACCACCTGGAATGCTCTTCACCTGGCTTACTCCCTCCTTTCATTCAGAGAGGGCCTCCTGGAACTAACTAAAGAGTATCTCTTCTCTCCTGTGTGCCTGTTACCCTGCTTTATTTTCTTCACAGCACTTACCACTACTTGACATTATATCATATCCCTTTGGTTATGTGAAAGAGACTTCAACTGTATCTATAATATTTAAAGAACTGAAGCGCACATAAAATGCTTGTTAAGGCCGGGCACGGTGGCTCAAGCCTGTAATTCCAGCACTTTGGGAGGCCGAGACGGGCGGATCACGAGGTCAGGAGATCGAGACCATCCTGGCTAACACAGTGAAACCCCGTCTCTACTAAAACATACAAAAAACTAGCCGGGCGCGGTGGTGGGCGCCTGTAGTCCCAGCTACTTGGGAGGCTGAGGCAGGAGAATGGTGTGAACCCGGGAGGCGGAGCTTGCAGTGAGCTGAGATCCGGCCACTGCACTCCAGCATGGGCGACAGAGCGAGACTCCGTATCAAAAAAAAAAAAAAAAAAAAAAAAATGCTTGTTAATTCTGTGGTAGATATATGTATTCTTACAATATCATTCTATTTTGTGTGTTTAAAAGTATTTTAAACACAGGTATCTACCAGGTATGGTGGCTCACGCCTGTAATCCCAGCACTTTGGGAGGCTGAGGTAGGAGGATCCTTTGAGCCCAGAATGTCAATGCTGGAGTGAGCCTTGATCACATCACTGCACCCCAGCCTGGGCTACACAGTGAAAACCATCACACACACACACAAAAAGTTATTGTAAAAATATTTAAAACATAGAGCACAAAATAAAGTGTATGAAAACATTTCCTAAAGTGTGCTCACAGAACACTAATTCCTTAGATGATTAAATATGTTTGGAAAATATTGACCTAAATAAGCTAAACAATTTTATTTACTGCAAGATTTCTGAGTCTTTTATAAACTATTGTTCTCCCAAACCATTTTTCAGGTGTTGTTCTAAAAGAGAAATATGTAATACGAAGAGATGTCTTCTAAACTTACTTGATCCCAGAAACTTTTTTTTTCTAAGGAGTATCTAGTGGACTGTTATTCCAGGAACACATTTTGAGAAACAAATATTGTGGTGTAGGGGGCTTTTTATGTCTTGTTCACCATTGTATTCCCAATACCTACAAAGCATTTGAGATATTGTGGGTGCTCATACAGATTTGTTGAATGAATGAATCACTGATTTGATATTGCTATTTCAGCCTCTTGTCAGGGGGCTGGACTACATAACTTTTCAAGGACTCTTCTAAAGTACTTTATTACTTCAGAACCTTTGGGTGAGATTTCCATAGGGCAGCAAAAACAGAATGTCAAGGGTCTGATAGAAGGCAGCTGAAATACAATTTCAGTGAAATTCCAAATCCAACCTAGCTCACAGTTAAATTACACATTTTCAGTCTCAGTCTCTCCATACTTCTCTTTCTCTCTTTCTCTCTCACTTCACTCCTGTCCTTCCCTCATCCTCTCACCCCCTCATACGCCTGCTTCTCAACAAGAAACAGATCCATAAATTCAGGACTGAGATTGGTTTCTGGAACTTAAACTAAGGCTGTCAGAGAGATACCAGCCACCTGATGTGGCACAATAGACCACTAGATGCCACTATGCTCCTCAGAAACACACCTGGGGCGCCTCTGCACCTGCAGCTGCAAAGATCAGACCCCACAGGCGGAACTCAGCATGGGCCAAGCCCTCTGCCAGAGCTGCAAGCCTCAGGCATGGAATGAACAGAGCACAGGGTGGTTTGTGCTGCAGCAGGAGAGAATGCACACGTCTGTAACGTTTTGGGTTATTTGAACTTTCCTTTCTCCTTTTGTCCCCATGTAGTGCTTTTGTGCTGACGGTCCTTGTGTCAGGGTGAACTATTTTGAAGCTTGAATCAGAGAGACAGAGTGGTAGATACAACACAAGGGCAGATCCACCTGCCTAAGCCCTCTGGAGGCTGGAATGCTGAGGAGGAAGGAGGAGGTGCAGAAGTACAGCCTTGAAAATATTGTACTTCTGGTGCTGATGGCCCCATTCCCCTGAGGCCTGTCGGAGCTCACCATAGTTACTCTAAGCAGTCATTCTAAGCACTGATTGCAGCGCTATTTCTGCTGAAGGGCCAGCACATTTTTTAAGTCACAATATGGCTTCGGATTTAGGACTTCGTAAGAAGGTTTGGAGTAAGGACACTCAAAGACCCCACTGTTGAAGGGCACTCTGTTAATACATACACACCTGCATTTATAAGTGTGTGTCGGCCATTCACTATCAAGTTCAGTACCAGGTTTCATGGTGTCCTGAAGTCTTCAGCTTAATTATTATAATCAGTCATCATTCATTGAGTGCTTACTATGTACTTAAGAATTGCACATATGCTATTTTATATAATCCTCACAACAATCCAATGACGTAGGTACTAGTTATTTTTACAGAAAAAGAAGCCAAGATCAACGGTTAAATGATTTGCTCAAGCTTACACCATAGGGGTAAGGGGAGATTTAAACCTCTGACTTAAAGGCCTAGTCCCTTACCACTATGCTATTCTTCCTTCATTGTTAGACTCCACACACCTTATCTTCTAAAGGCCCTCAACACCTCCATGCCTGTAAAGCACAAGCAGTCTGCCTTTGTCAAGGGTCAGGAGACACTGCTAGGAAACCTGCTCTCTGAGAACAGATGGCTCAGACAGTGAGAATAATTTCTTTCAGGGTGATTGGGAGGGACATGAGCAAGGGAGAGGAGCATCTATAACCAGGAGGGAACCAGGACATTATCTCTTCCTGTCGCCCAAAGCCTACCCTGATATGCTAAGAAAGGTTTGTCCTGTTCAATTCCATGAACTACTGTTCATCAGTGAGAGGTCTAGGATTTGGCCCTTGACTTGACCAGACATGAGCATTAAGGGCTGTGATTGAGTTCTGGCCTTGCCAAATGCATAGGTACCATCTGTTCATTAAGTAATCCTTCCAGAAGCTTCTAGCCTCCCCTCTTCCCCCCAACACACATGCACACACACACCAACACTTGCACCTCCTTTGTATGTAAGGACTAAGTGACCCTTATTTTCCTGACCTTGCTACCATTAGCTCTATCTAAGCATTTCCCAAAAGTGATAAGCTACGGAGTCTGACTCCCTGAGATCAGAAGATAGATTCCAATTTGTATGGGTCCCAAGTCTGAAGTGGAGGGGAGTCCTGGCTTAGTTCTCTCTAATGTGCGGTGGTGGTCAGGCTGTGGTCCCTCCTTCTATAACCCCTCTCCTAAACCACTTGTGAGGGCTCTCCTTCCTCACCAAACCTTGACCCATACAACAGTAGCTAGAAAAATAGAGGAAGTATAATCTACTGATTACATGCAGCAGCTTTGAAACCTGGCTTGGATTTGTCTTGACTTGGATACTGATCAGTTGTTGGCGCTTGGACAAACTAATCTTTCCAAGCTTAAATTTCCTTTTTTTTTTTTTGAGATGGAGTCTCACTCTGTTACCCAGGCTGGAGTGCAGTGGCACAATCTGAGCTCACTGCAACCTCCACCTCCTGGGTTCAAGCGATTCTCCTGCCTCAGTCTCTCAAGTAGCTGGGATTACAGGTTCATGCCACCACACCTGGCTAATTTTTGTATTTTAGGAGAGACAGAGTTTCACCATGTTGGCCAGTCTGGTCTTGAACTCCTGACCTCAGGTGATCCGCCCTCCTTGGCCTCCCAAAGTGCTGGGATTATAGGAACGAGCCACTGCACCCAGCCCCAAGCTTCAATTTCCTATCTGCAAAATGGGGTTAATACTACTGTATCTGTTTTGAAGAAGTCTATGAGTCACTACATGAGATAATGTATACACTGAGTGGTCCTCAGTACATCAGTTGTTGTGTGTTGGAGCTAAGATGGACAAACTACCTTAACTAAAAGAGCAAAATCAAGTGGGGAGTTCAAACACATGAATAAAAATGGATACGGTTTTGACTACAGCAGAAAGCACACTTAAGCACTGAAGGAAGAAAAATCTCAATTTGTCTAATATAGTGCTATCAGTGGAGAAATGTCTGAGAACTGATGGACCCCATAAATATCTCAGATGGCCTGCCAGTGCTTCAAATAATTCTGATCTTCAAGTTGATTTAGCCCAGCACATAAAGGTAACTCATAGACACGTCAAACACTGTAAGAGGATGAGAAAAGCAGCCGATAGAGATTTAATATTTAATGTGAGTATAAGAAAAGTGTTCTCAAAACAGAGAAGAAAAGTTCTTTTCTGGGAACATGACATTAGAAAGAAAGAAACCCTTCGGTCTCAGCTATAGCAACTTACCTGGAATGGTAGCTTTGGTGCCAAGGAGGGCCGATCATACCCTGAGATATCTGCATCATGCTGGCATCGGGTCGCTTCTCCCCAGACTTAGTTGTGTGCCACGAGTGAGGTCGGCCTGCAGGCTCACTGCGCCTGAGGAGACACAGGAGGGACCCCCCAACGTTAGCCAAAGTCTCAGCTGAGTCTCCTCACCGATGTGACTTGTGGATTTGGAAGCAAACACTCTGTGTCCTCAGAGATTGAAAAGCAACCAAGTCAATACTGAGAAGAAGATTTTGCTACTTATTTCTGTGACTAATCATTGCTATTCTCTGCTTAACTTGTAAAAATTTTTACTTATTTTGACATAATTTCAGACTTGCATTAAAATGTTGCAAAATTAGTGTAAAGAATTCTCACATAAACTTTGCCTAGATTTCTTACATGTTAACATTTTATACTTTATTAATGTAAAGCACACGGAGTTGCCTTGGTCCCTCTTGGTCTCGTATCTATCCATATATAAAAATGGGAGCCCGCAATTCCTTTCCATTTCCCAAAGGGTTTTCGATATATGGTAAAACATTTTCTGGGGATTTTGAAGTCCTCTGTCATATCCTATTGCTGGATAAATGATACTATTACTTTCTTGGTAAGAACTGCATAAACATTAGCAGTAACCTCAGTGTGAACACTGCTGTAAGCTACGTGGTCTAGAGAACAAAATGCTCTCTAAAATTTCTCATTTTGCAAGTCAATGACTTCAACTTTTAAACATCCTGCCCTTACAACACAAAGAATTGACAAAGACAAAGGGAAAATGTGGGTGTCCTTCAGACTGCAACACTGAAGAATGAATTCGGGAAGGAAGCTTGCACTACTATAGAAGGTCAGTCAGGAGAGAGTTGCTGTGCCTTATTTTTGGCAAAAAAAGTCAGGTAATCTATCAGGCATTTCATGCTGAAAATTCTTGAACTTTTAGACTGTAGGAGGATTTTTCTGCAGTTTAGAAACACTTATGGGATCCAGGAATCCATTTGGATATGATGAAAATAATAACTGTTAAGTTATTCCAACTCATTGTACTTGGCCTTGTAGCTAAAATGCACCTATCCCTTTTCTATGAAAAAATAAATTAGTTTTGTAATATAAATAAAAAAACGATTCCCCTGAAGCCAATAAAATTTAATGTATTAGGACATCAGAAAAATACTAGACCAGGTGTCAGGAGATCTGGGCTCTTGCCCTGACTTTGTTATTAACTTGCTGTCTGACCTTATGTGAGTTACTTCCCCTTCTTAGCTAAGCCTAGCTCATTCTAGCTAAGCCTTTGCTCATCTAGAAAGTGAGAAGATTAATCAGAGGCTGGATTAACCGCATCTTAATCTAAAATAACTTTAAAATATAGCAGACACTGAAGAGCTTCTCAAAACGGATGATGACTTAAAACACACACGCACACACATGTATTTCAACTCCTTAAAGAGAGATTAGGGTGATAGGAAAATGTTCTTGTGTGAAGCAAGGGAAACAAATACACAAGTTTGTGTTTTTTTGTTTGTTTGTTTTGTTTTTTAAAC
>NW_016806447.1:3785790-3787867 GCF_001698545.2 Rhinopithecus bieti
GGAGATCTGGGCTCTTGCCCTGACTTTGTTATTAACTTGCTGTCTGACCTTATGTGAGTTACTTCCCCTTCTTAGCTAAGCCTAGCTCATTCTAGCTAAGCCTTTGCTCATCTAGAAAGTGAGAAGATTAATCAGAGGCTGGATTAACCGCATCTTAATCTAAAATAACTTTAAAAATATAGCAGACACTGAAGAGCTTCTCAAAACGGATGATGACTTAAAACACACACGCACACACATGTATTTCAACTCCTTAAAGAGAGATTAGGGTGATAGGAAAATGTTCTTGTGTGAAGCAAGGGAAACAAATACACAAGTTTGTGTTTTTTTGTTTGTTTGTTTTTGTTTTTTAAACAGTCAGTCAACAAAGATTTACTGAATTGAAGGAGCCTGTAGTCAGGTGGACTAATGCTTGAGTTGCCAAATAGGTCAGGAAAAGTGAGAAAAATTCAACTCTCTCTCAAGAGAGGGAGAGAGGCTGGAATGTAGCTAAAGCTATCAGCTCTGAGATAAGACAAACCTGGGTTCTAATCCAGTTAAACTGAATACCACTGGTTTTAGCTTTTAGCTCTCAGGTAAATTTCTTTTCTTTTTTTTTTTTTTTGAGACGGAGTCTCGCTCTGTCACCCAGGCTGGAGTGCAGTGGCCGGATCTCAGCTCACTGAAAGCTCCGCCTCCAGGGTTCCCGCCATTCTCCCGCCTCAGCCTCCTGAGTAGCTGGGACTACAGGCGCCTGCCACCTCGCCCGGCTAGTTTTTTGTATTTTAAGTAGAGACAGGGTTTCACCGTATTAGCCAGGATGGTTTCGATCTCCTGACCTCGTGATCCGCCCGTCTCGGCCTCCCAAAGTGCTGGGATTACAGGCTTGAGCCACCGCGCCCGGCCTCAGGTAAATTTCTTAATCGCCCTGAGTTTCCTTCTCTATAAAAGGCAGATTATAGTTGAACCTATTCACAGGGGTTTTGTGAGATTGAAAATGAGAAAACACAACCGGCCCATAGTAAGAGCTCAAAAAATGTTAAGTCTTATTATCATCATTCATTATTAATAAGTTGATGAAGAGTAGACAGGGTAGGGAGACAAGCCTTTAGAGATCTCTAAAAGGAAGGATGGTAAATGATGAGGGAGATGGGAATGGGCAGGAACTGCTGGTGCTGATGAGGCACCCAGCCCCGAGCTCCCCAGAGAGGTATTGAGTCAATAATTATAGCAGAGTCTGGCCTGAGACTTACCATGGTCACAGCCTGTCAGACCCTGGCCATGGTGGTGAGGAAGGGAGCCATCAGAGCAGTGGCTGTGACCTGAAATCACAGGGGTAAACATAGGCCAAAAAGAAACAGACCTTGCCCACCTGGAAACTATAAAGGAACAAAAGGGAGCAGGTGCACAGCTTGGGCTACAGAGATGAAGTAGATGCAAAATCAAGACATCAACAGCAGAAGAAGCCAATATATGATAATTTGTTTGCCTCCTTGTCCCCATATGTATTAGTTCATTCTCACGCTGCTGATAAAGACATACCTGAGACTGAGCAATTTACAAAAGAAAGGCTTAATGGACTTACACTTCCACATGGCTGGGGAGAGGCCTCACAATCATGGCAGAAGGCAAGAAGCAGCAAGTCACATCTTACATAGATGGAAGCAGGTAAAGAGAGAGAGCTTGTGCAGGGGAACTCCTCTTTTTAAAACCTAGATCTCGTAAGACTTATTCACTATCATGAGAACAGCATGGGAAAGACTTGCCTCCATGATTCAATTACCTCCCACCAGCTCCCTCCCACAACACGTAGGAATTAAAGATGAGATTTTGGTGGGCACACAGCCAAACCATATCACCATACCTCTTCAATCCTCATTAACAGGTCCCATGTAATCACTAAACCTTGAAGTTTAGCACTGCTGCCCAGGCTGCAGTGCAGTGGTGCAATCTCGGCTCACTGCAACCTCCACCTCCTGGGTTCAAGTGATTCTCCTACCTCAGCCTCCTGAATGGGAGGCTGGAACTACAGGCACATGCCACCATGAGTGGCTAATTTTGTTTTTGCATTTTTTTTTTTTTTTTTTTTTTTTTTTTT
>NW_016806447.1:3788033-3796483 GCF_001698545.2 Rhinopithecus bieti
TTTTTTTTTTTTTTTTTTTTTTGTAGAGATTTGAGTGGAGACACAGCCAAACCATATCACTATACCTTTCTAATCTTCATTAACAGGTCCCATGTAATCACTAAACCTTGAAGTTCAGCACTGCTGCCCAGGCTGGAGTGCAGTGGCGCAATCTCGGCTCACGGCAACCTCTGCGTCCCAGGTTCAAGCGATTCCCCTACCTCAGCCTCCTGAGTGGGAGGCTGGGACTACAGGCACACACCACCATGATTGGCTAATTTTTTTTCTTTTGTATTTTTTTTGGTGGAGACAGGGTTTCACAATGTTGGCCAGGCTGGTCTCAAACTCCTGGTCTCAACTGATCCCCCCCATCTTGGCCTTCTAAAGTTGAATCAACCTTTTTTTTTTTTTTTTTTTTTGAGATGGAGTCTTGCTCTGTTGCCCAGGCTGGAGTGCAGTGGCACGATCTCGGCTCACTGCAACCTCTGCCTCCCGGGTTCAAGCAGTTCTGCTGCCTCAGCCTCCCGAGTAGCTGGGATTACAGGCATGTGCCACCAAGCCCAGCTAATTTTTTGTATTTTTAGTAGAGATGGGGTTTCACCATATTGGCCAGGCTGGTCTTGAACTCCTGACCTTGTGATCTGCCCACTTTGGCTTCCCAAGGTGCTGGAATTGAGCAACTGTGCCCGGCTGAATCAACCTTTTTCTCAGTGCAGGTAGGCAGGGAACCTGAGGGTTCATGGCTCAGCATCTTAGCAGTTCAGCATTCTTGCTGCTAGTCCTTCTCTAATTTTGGACACCAAAGTCCCCAGAAACTAGGATGCTGCATCTTCAACCAGTTCCTTGAAGGTAGGCTGCTTCACTGACTTAGATTCCTGGTTTATCACCTTGTTCCATCCAATGATTAGAAATCCTTCCTTGTGCTCTAAACCCGTCAGGGGCTGGCCCAAATCACACAGTAAGTCTGGGAGTAAGGGTTTAAACCCAGTTACATATGACTTCAGGTACTCAACAAATGCCACTCCTTAATCACATAGCAAAAGCCCAGGCTCGATGAAAAAATAAAGTCTCTTTTGCATGAGATACCTAGAGGCATTTCATGTATGTATCACTTTAGACCCCAGTGGGCCCAAAATACATTAGGAGAAAGATGAGAAAGAACAAACTGTCATCTTCCTACTGCTGATTCCCACTACTTAGTGAAGAGAGTTTTGGCAGAATCACTCTCAGTAGTAGAAATTAGCCCTGGGACTAGGTATTGGCCTTGAGAAGCCAATGGACACCAATGGACGGTGACCTCAGACCAGCACACTAAGGATGGCTCTTCAGTGGCTTCATCACCTAACAGTATCTGTCCATGCCTAGCTAGATGCCAAGAAGATTTTCCCACCCAAGAGAAATAGAAACTGATAAATTCCATAGGCTCCACAGGAAAAAAGATGCCCTTTCCTGTCAAGGAGATGAGGTGTGAGACAATGTTTACTGATAACTTCAGGGGTTCCAGATAGACCCTCTAGTTTGCTTATGCCTATAAGCCGAATTACTTGGGAAGCTGAGGCAGGGGGCTCAACTTTTTTTTTTAATTAGCTGGGTGTGGTAGCATCCACCTGTAGTCCCCACTACTCAGAGGCTGAAGTAGGAGAATCACTTGAACCCAGGAGTTCGAGGCTGTAGTGAGCAATGACTGTGTACCACCGCACTCCAGCCTCCAGAGAGATGGTTTATTTTTTATTTTATTTTATTTTATTTTATTTATTTTATTTTAGATGGAGGGGATGGGAGTGGAGAGAGAGAAGAGAAAATGAGCAGGATGCAGATGGCTGATTCTGGGGCATGCGAATGAGTGCCTGTGGAACTTTCAGTGGAGAGGTGTGGCAAGGAGAGGGACTAGAGGACTGAGGGCTTGGCTGCATATAGAAATTTACGAGTCACAAAACACAGGGCCTTTGAGAGAAAATAAGTGACTTGGGGAGAATGAACAGGGAGACAAAGGAAATGGTTTAAGGATGAGTCTCCGAGAACGGTCAAAATTTAGGGGAGAGGGAGCCTGGGAAAAAGCCCAAGAAGAGCTTCCACAGAAGAGGGAGGAAAACAAGTTAAGTATGGGAGTCTCACAGATTTCTAGTGGGGAGAGTGAGGAGGAGGAGGAAACTCAACCACTGCAATGCTGTAAAGAAGTTAGTGTGATGAGGGTAGATGCATGGCTACTGGACTTGGCAACTAGTAAGTCCTTGCAATGGCATGATTTAGAATGGGGCTAAAGGTGAACAAGGGATAAGACAGAGGCAGTATGGGCAGATGATTCCTTCAAAAACCTGTTTCTAAAGGGGAGAAGAGGGTGGTAGCTACAAGACTGGAGGGAGCCAGGGAGTGAAAAGGTTTTGTTCCTGCTGTTTTTGTTTTAAATGAGAAGTTTAAGCAAGTGCCTATAAGGCAGAGAGTGTGCACAGGCCCATCTGATGACACAGGACACAGGAGGAGGACTCCTTAAAGACTCAGGAGTAGGCAGGAAGGGATGGGATTCAAACGCTCTGGTGAAGGGTATGAGCTTACGGAGGAGGAAAGCCAGTGCTGTTGAGATAAAAGAAAGGCAGATGCTGGCAAATGTGAGTGTAGGTAGCACGAAAAGTTGAGGGGACCTCGCACCCAATGTCCTGTTTTCATGATGAAGCCTAACCTGGAAGAGGGAGAAGTGAGGGAGGTGACACACAGGGTCGGGCTCCAGGCACATGGTACATAAGGACTAGAAGAGTTGAAACTGATATTTAAAAATATTTAATTATCCTTATCACTATACATTATTTGTATTGAAACATCGTTATGTACCCCATAAATATGTACAATTAAATGTCCATTTAAGAAAATTAAAAATTAAACAATTTTTAAACAGACATTTTAAAGAAATAATGACCAAGATACTGTCTCTGCCCTTAAGGAGGTTATATTCTGCGGGAAAGACCAAATGAAGTAATTCCTACAGTACAGATAAAATAAGTGCTTTAGAAAGTAGGCCCAATACTTGCAACACGAAGACAGCAAACTCAACTTCGGAGCTTTTTCTTTGGAGGAGGTTGGAGAGGTAACTATTTATTTGCCCTGGGTAGAGTATCAGGTTTCATCACAGTGCTAATAGATTAAGAACAAGATGATTTGGGCAGGGAGAAAGTAAATCAAAAGGCCCTGAAAAAAACAAAAACATGAAAAAAAAAACCCTACTTTTCTTTTAAATGCAGAACATATGTTGGGAGAAGGCTTCTGAGATAAATCTTTGTTTTATAAGATTCTTCCATAATGTACAGATAGGAGTTAAGTGATGAAATAAGGGAAGGATTGAAAAGGATGACCAAAAATAGCCCACCAGTGTATATCAGCACAACCTGAATGAAGGCCAACTTGGCGACATCTAGCAAATGATTTTTAAAATAACATATCCGTCAAAAGATTGGAAGACAACCTAAATGCCCATTAGCAGCAGGCTAGTTAACTCAGTGTGGTACATTCATATAATGGCTATTAAAAAGGATGAAGTATCTCTATACATACTGACATGGAAATATCTCCAAATATATTAAGCTACACTAGTAAAATGCAGAATTACATGTACAGTCTGCTACAGTATGTGGGGGAAAACAATCACATGTTCATTACATATTAATGTAAAGAGTATTTTTGGAAGGACACTTAAGAAACTAGATACAATGCCTCTGGGAAGGAAAACTTATTTTCACTGTATTTCATTTTGTAACTTTTCAAATTTTATACTATATGCATGTATTAGCTATTGAAAAGCAAAGTATTTTTAAAATAGTCTCTCATTTTGAAAATATAATTCACTGTAGCTTGAGAGTTTTTTTAAAAAAAGTTAAACAGCTATTTACAGACTTTTCAATGATGGGAAACATTTAATAAGCATTCCTAAAGAGCATGGCATGCTAATTTTACATTTTGGGATCACTTTGATCTTTAAGAACATAAAGAAATATTTTCCTAAAGTACATCACATCATGAGCATATCAGTAAGTCAGAAGATGGTTTAATTTTAAAATTTAGCAAACTAAGTTTTGTGTGTGGGTGTAATTCAAACAAAGCCCTTTTGTTGCATTCCTAACCACAAACAAGGAAGCTTCACTGCGTGGGATGGGTAGGCTGATGAAACTGGAATTCGCAAGTGACATGATGTCCTTCTTAGATGATTTTGCCCTAACACAGAGAGATTCGGGAATGCAAAACAAGTTTCTGAGCAATCTACAGTAATTCAGTATTTTAAGCAGCATTCACTCATCACCTATGTGCCTTTGACCTTGTTAAATTATAGTTGGAGCTCTGCAAGGTCATGGATGGCCTAAGAGTTTATAATTTTGTTGAGGAGGCTCAGATGCAAGAAAAAGTGTTAAACAAAGTTAGAGCATCATTCATTCACTCAAAAAATATTTGAGTGCCTACTGAGTGCCAACCACCATTCTAAGCACTTGACGAGTATTTTCTCACTTAGCCTTTATATTATCTTTATGATACAGGGCTATTAATGAGGAAAGTGAGGTAAATACAGAATAAACAACGTGTTCACTATCACAAATGTAGTGAGCAGCACAGCTACCAAATACAGGCATCTGTCTCCAGAGCCTGTGCTTTTGTTTATTGTTTTTTTTTTTTTTTTTTTTGCGCTCTGATGCCCAGGCTGGAGTGCAGTGGTGAGATCTTGGCTCACTGCAAGCTCCGCCTCCCGGGTTCACACTATTCCCCTGCCTCAGCCTCCTGAGTAGCTGGGACTACAGGCGCCCGCCACCATGCCTGGCTATTTTTTTGTATTTTTTTTTAGTAGAGATGGGGTTTCACCGTGTTAGCCAGGATGGTCTCGATCTCCTGACCTCGTGATCCACCCGCCTTGGCCTCCCAAACTGCCAGGATTACAGGCATGAGCCACCGCGCCCGGCCCAGAGCCTGTGCTTTTAATTTGCAAGTAAGGAGCACTATGCAATGAGGTAGGAAAGGCAGAGGAGCGAGACAGGGAGTAAGCAAGTAAGCAAATAAAACAAGATACTCTCATATAGTTATAAGGGTTCTGAAGGAAATAAAACTGGGTAATGTGAGAGTGTGATGGAAAGTCCCCGTTTAAGTCAGAGACAGCCTCTATGAGCGAGTGACATTCAAACCAAGACCTAAATGATAAGAAATAACCATGCAAAGAGCTGGGAGAAGAATATATAGCTCCAAAGGAAAAATGAATGCAAAATCCTTGAGAGGAAGAATGAGTTTGGGTTTTTAAAGAATACAACAGAGTATAGCCAGAGCCTTGTGAGTGAAGAGCAGATGGTATAAACTTCAGAACATATTGGGTCACCGAGGCTGTAGAGGCATTTTGGATACAAGCACCAAAAGCTCACGTGAATGGGGTCTGAAGTCAGCCAGAAGGCTTAGTAGTACAGTGGGACTTCAGATGACCTTGAAAGATTGGTATGCTTTGCATAAATGGAGAAAGTGACAACTATAATTTGGAAAATAAAAATTTCTAAGAACTGGTTGATGCTGTTCTTTAACGAACTGTTATGACAGATGTTGCATAGGCTCTTCTGGGTGCAGTGTTATAAAACTCTGCCAGTTACCCACTGGACCTGAGTCAAGTGTATAAGAATACAAAATATACTCAGACTACCAGTACCACAAAAAAAAAGTTACCATACTTCTTTTTCTTTCTTTTCTTTTCTTTTCTTTTTTTTTTTTTGAGGCGGAGTCTCGCTCTGTCGCCCGGACTGGAGTGCAGTGGCCGGATCTCAGCTCACTGCAAGCTCCGCCTCCCAGGTTTACGCCATTCTCCTGCCTCAGCCTCCCGAGTAGCTGGGACTACAGGCGCCCGCCACCTCGCCCGGCTAGTTTTGTATTTTAGTAGAGACGGAGTTTCACCGTGTTAGCCAGGATGGTCTCGATCTCCTGACCTCGTGATCCGCCCGTCTTGGCCTCCTAAAGTGCTGGGATTACAGGCTTGAGCCACCGCGCCCGGCCTAAAAGTTACCATATTTCTTAAACCCCTTACTAACCCATCAACCTTTCCATCCATTATTGTTTAGTGCACAATACTATGAGACAAAGTCCATCATAACAAAGTTCTAATCGAACGCCCCCATACCCCCCAAAAAAGAAACAAAATACCTCAATATATTCTGCAAATTAGGTCTATTAAGTTAAAATTTCAAATATTTGAATTGTAGATCTTTATCATATTCTTATTGCACACTGTGCTTAGCTGGGGATACAGCGTTGGTTTTTTTTTTTTTTTTATTTTAGGTTCAGGGGTACATGTGCAGGTTTGTTATATAGGTAAGCTTGTGTCATAGGCTGGGGGGTGTTGTATAGATTATTTCATCACCCAGGTACTAAGCCTAGTACCCAATAGTTATTTTTTCTGATCCTCTCCCTTCTCCCAGTCCCTCCCTCAAGTAGGACCCAGTGTGTATTGTTCCCTTCTATATGTCCATGTTTTCTCATCATTTAGCTCCCACTTATAAGAACATGCAGAATTTGGTTTTCTGTTCCTGCGTTAGTTTGCTGAGGATAATAGCCTCCAGCTCCATTCATGTTCCTGCAAAAGACATGATCTCATTCTTTTTTATGGCTGAATACTATTCCATGGTGTATAGGTAGCATATTTTCTTTATCCAATCGCCATTGATGGCCCTTTAGGATGATTCCATGTCTTTGCTATTGTGAATAGTAAAGCATTGTTTTTAAAGATTCTTTTTACATGCCACTGCTGTTTTCCCCATTTTCCTCATCTATTTTTAAAATTATGAAATCTTTTTTTGAGACAGGGTCTCAATCTGTCACCCAAGCTGGAGTGCAGTGGCATGATCATAGCTTACTGCAGCCTTGAACTCCTGGGCTCAAACAATCCTCCCACCTCAGCCTCCTGAGTAGCTAGGACTATAGCATGTACCACTATGCCTAGCTTATGAAACATTTTAAACATATATTAATGTATCTGGATTAATATAAATAACCATGTATGCATCATCGAAATTTATAAAATTTATAAAGTCTTCATATTTTCCCCATATTTACTTCCGGTATTCCTCCTCCACCATACTCATTTCTCTTGCCCCCACAAGCTAACCACTGTAGTTAATTTCTTAAGTATCTTTCCAGTGTTCTGTTATCCAAATACAGGCAAACATGAACATATAATCTCATTTCACTCCTTTCCCAAAAGAAACTTCATGGTGTGTTCTATCCCTTGCTTTTTGTATTCAACAATACATATTCAGCTGGGCATGGTAGCTCATGCCTGTAGTCCCAGCTATTTGAAAGTCTGAGGTGGTAGAATTGCTTGAGCCCAGGAGTTTGTGATCAGCCTGGGCAAAACTGAGACCCCCTTCTCAAATAAAAGCCCCCAAACATATTGAAGATCATTCTCTATCAGTATTTACAGAGCTTCCTCATACCTTTATTTCCTTTCAGCTACCTAGTACTCCACTATATGCATATATCATATTTGTTTAACCAGACCCCTTTTGTAGACACTTTTTCATGTCTAGTCTTTTGCTATTACAAATAATGCTGCAATGAATGATCATGTCCATATAATGTTTTCTATGTATGTTGAAATGTCTGCAGAAATTCTTAAAAGTAGAATTGCTGGCTCAAAGGGTAAATGCACTTGCAATTTTGATAATTACTGCTAAATTGACCCCTTTCACATTTTAAAAAGGAAATAAACTCAGTATGAACAATTAAAGGTCACCATAGAAATAATTCAGGGGGAGGCTGGGTGTGGTGGCTCAGGCCTGTAATCTCAGCATTTTGGGAGGCTGAGGTGGCGGATCACGAGGTCAGGAGTTCAAGACCAGCCTAACCAACATGGTGAAACCCCATCTCTAGTAAAAATACAAAAATTGCTGGGTGTGGTGGCGCATGCCTGTAATCCCAGCTACTCAGGAGGCTGAGGCAGGAGAATCACTTGACCCTGGGAGGCGAGGTTGCAGTGAGCCAAGATTGCGCCACTGCACTCCAGCCTGGGCAACAGAGCGAGACTCTGTCTCAAAAAAAAAAAAAAGAAAAGAAAAGTAAAGAAAGAATTCAGAGAGAGATTCTATCTTCTTTGGTATCGAATCACAGATGATGCCTATTTGAACAACATCCCTTTTTAGGCATTTCCTGTTTATAGGAAAATGACAGGCCCCAAATGCTACTGATAAAAACATATAGGAATGGAAAACTGGGACCAGGTCAAACAACACTGAGCTGCACTCATAACATTGTTTCACTCATAGATCCGGATGGTGTTGAGATGTTTATAATATGTTCACAGGAGATAGAAAAGGTCTCAAGAAGTTTTAAGAGTTGAAACAAACAAGAATCTTTCAAAACACGAAAAAAGGTGGCCATTGTCCTTCAACACTCCATTAGCAAAGACATTATTTTTGAGAAATCCTTTAGCCCTCCACAGCATCCCTAACCCCTTCTTCCTCCCCTCCCCT
>NW_016806447.1:3796773-3818216 GCF_001698545.2 Rhinopithecus bieti
CTCCCCTCCCCTCCCCTCCCCTTCCCTTTCCTTTCGAGACAGAGTCTTGCTCTGTCGCCCAGGCTGGAGTGCAATGGTACGATCTTGGCTCACTGTAACCTCTCCCTCCCAGGTTCAAGCGATTCTCCTGGCTCAGCCTCCTGAGTAGCTGGGATTACAGGCACCTGCCACCATGCCCGGCTAATTTTTGCATTTTTAGTACAGACAGGGTTTCACCGTGTCGGTCAGGCTGGTCTCGAACTCCTGACCTCGTGATCCACCTGCCTTGGCCTCCTAAAGTGCTGGGATTACAGGCCTGAGCCACCACACCCAGCCAACTCCTTGTTTCTAGAACTACTTCCAGGCTCCTCAAGGCTATCCCTCAGACCTTTTGGATTCACAAAAAAAAAAAAAAAAACCCTAAAAAACACTTCTCCAAGGCTTTTCATAATTGCCTTATTAATATCTGTGTCTTTAAAAAGTGGTTCAGTAGGTAGAAAGGTATGCATTAGGTAATACCATCTCATAGCAACACACAGTCCCTTCTGGAAATAAAAGATTTTTTAAAATGTCACATCCCGATAATATGTCCTGGGGACTTTTGGCTTTGACAGCTGAATCACCAGTAAGTGTGAAGTCTGCTAATATGCAGACATAATGCTGTAACGCCAAAACTGGCATAAAAGATACAGCCCCTTTTCTTGTATCCTACTTTACCCCATTCCACCATGTCTGTCCCAATATCCCCTTCACTACTAGTTATCTCCTCCCCATCTTCCATTCTGAAGCAGTTTTTAAAGATTAAATTTTATTGATTACTGCATGAAAACACTACTATAAAAGAGAGGGGCTAGCAATAGGGGTGGGTGTTTTTCATTCAATTGCTGGGGGATAATAAGTTGAAATGTTCTTTTTCCCAATATTCCCCTCTTTATATCCCCTTTGTCAGCAATGACACACACAGAGAATCAGAATATTCAACTGTCCTTCCTACATGTCAACACCTGCATAAAAATCAAGCAGAATTTGATGCAAACATTGTAATATCTATGATGTGTAATAGCATTCATCTTTGTCTTTTATTAACTTACAAACTCAATTACAAAAGAATAGCACAGCATAAATAGAATAGCACAACTTCTAATTACCAATAAATAATTTCTGTTTCTCAACTCTCATTTGGAACTGGGCATTTTATTTGTTGGAGGAAGGAAGGATGGTTTCTACCAATTTCTCCAGATATCAGAGATTATGATTTTAGAATTTTCTTCCATACTGTTTCTCTGTGCCATAGTATATGTTGCTAAAACTTAGGAGAAATCACTTCCATGGTGGTGTGTTATTTTCCACAGATGGGCACATGCAAACACCCCCAAGACTGTCATGGATCTCAGAGAGGCTCAGATAGCTGCAGAGGGCTAGAAATATTGTGTGTGCCCCTGAATTAGTATTGCTTTTTAGGGAGAAGATGTCTGGGAGCTTTCCCAGAAGACTCCTGCTGGCAGACAAATGAGGAGCAGCTCAGCAGGGTGCAGGAAAAGGTGTAGAGCTTCTCCCCTCTATCCAGCAGATGGTGAGGCTGAGTGCCAGGAGAAGGCTACCCCTAAGCAGGAAACCTTCCTCCTTAATGAGAAATCCATAAAAGATTGCCCTTTGAGAGTTTAAAGGAGTCCAAATACCAACCAATATATTTCAAAATTAAGCTAATTTTTATACAATGCCAAAGAATAAATTAAATTGCACTTGTCAAAGCAAATGAAGAAAGGGTTGTGTTTTTTCCATTTGTGTGTGGGGGGCAGAAGCCTTACCTTTTGGTGGTGATTTATTCTAAACACCACTCCATTAAACAAAAACAAATCCCTCCCAGACCTCTAACACCAAATAAACTGAATTCTCTTTTGGAGTAAGTCTGATGCCTTGTGTTATATTTTCACTTCTTTATTTCGCCTTGTGTTATATTTTCACTTCTCTATTTCACTGTCTTCTTCTTCATTTAAAGGAAAAGGCCACAAGTAAGAAATTAAAGTCAGTAAGAAAACAAAGGAAAAGACAGAAGGCATTAATTTTAGTTAAAAATGTTAAACAATGCTCAAAAGAATCTATATTTTCAAATCATACTGGCAAAGAAACTTCATTGTAATAAAGTTTCCAAATATTACTGGAACCGAAATAAAAAGAATAGTGAAGGTTTTAAGGCAAAGCAGCTGAAAATGTAAAAGACTTTAACACTTGCTCCAGCTCAATTCCTACCTACCAATATTTACACAATAAATTTTATAATAGAGGAGAGTTTAACTACCACCAGTCACACAGAAGCTGACACTTGGGGAGAATAAAAGTCAGAAGAACGTTCTCTCTTACTCACTTTCAGATGAAAGAATGCCAAATAAAACTGGAAAAACCAGCCCTGTAATATCTATATATAGATGAGTAAATTTTGTAATATAAGCAGTTCATATTGTCTTTTTTATCTTTTACATGGCGTAATAATAAAATGAATGCCTATAAAAATAAAATAAATACTCAAGTCAGCTAGAGAGCTAGAACATCACCATGACTGTTGCATCCACCTGTTTTTTACCATGTCCTATTTTAAGTAAAGGCATCTCTAGAAGCAAGCGCTGGCATTTAGCATAATTCTGGAGGAAAATTTCAAGTCAAGATTATATATGGATAAAAGTTGAATTTGAATTATAAGAGAACATATAATGAAGTATTTAAATCTTCAATTGTGATGGAGTTAAATAATGTACAATTGGCAATCTCAATAATTCTTTTCATATATGACTATAATCTCAAAGTTGAATGAGAAGACTATACCTTTTCTTCGAAATTTAGAATATACACATAGGTTCCTTTTGTCTTCTTTTTTAAAAAAATAGACTTAAAAAAAATTTTTTAGAGCAGTTTTAGGTTCACATCAAAGCTGAGTAAAAGTTACAGAGATTTCCTTTCCCGTACCCCCACCCCACACATGCATGCTGGATACGGCGGAAGAAAGAATCTTTGTGCCTGAGGATATCTGAATAAAAAACCTCCAAAACTGAAAGGCAAGGAGAAAAAAAGACTGAGAAAATTCCAGAACAGAATATCCAAGAACTGAGAGACAATTACAAAAGGTGTAACATACATGTAATGGAAATACCAGAATGAAAAGAAAGAGAGAAAAGAAGAAAAGAAATTCTTGAGACAATAATGACTTAGAATCTTCCCAGATTACTGTCAGACACCAAACCACAGATCCAGGAACTCCAAGAACAGAAAGCAAGATAAATACCAGAAAAACTACACCTAGGTATGTCAGTTTCAAACTACAGAAAACCAAAGATAAAGCCAAAAAGCCTGAAAGAAGCCAGATGGGAAAAACATCTCACCTATAGGGGAGCAAAGATGAGAATTCCATCTGACTTCTCCTCAGAAACCATGCAAGCAAGAAGAGAGTGGAGTAAAAGATTGAAAGTGTTGAAAGTAAAAAAAAAAAACAACAAACAAGCAAACAAAAAACACCAACATAGATTCTGGATCCTGTGAAATTATTCTTCAAAAGTGATGAAAGAAGTAAAGTCTTTCAGGTAAACAAAAATTGAGGGAATTTGTTGCCAATAGACTTGCCTTACAAGAAATATTAAAAATTCTTTAGAGAAAAGGAAAAATGATATAGATCAGAAACTTAGATCTATGTAAAAAAAGGAAGAGCATCAGCGAAGGAATAAGTGAAGGTCAAATAAAATAAAAACTTCCCTTTCTTTATACAAATGTTGGCAATGAGAATAGAGAACTTGGCTACTAGTACATAGGTATATAACCACCCCCATAAGAAACAGCAATGATTACTCTGAAATTCCCCAGGGAAATGAGGAAGCAAAACTAGGAAGTACACAGCACAAAGCACTTGTTAATTTGAATGCGATAAAAGGTCAGTCTAGATATACACATCATAAAAAATAGGGCAACTGTATTTATACGTAGGAGAATGAGAATTCCCGAACAGAAATATTAATAGTACACCAAATCATGTGAGATATTCAAATAATGAGAATATTCGTAACAATTTAGAGAAACTGGTTTAAACTTAACAGGCAGTTGGTTATGTTTCTTTATAAACAGATACAGCACAACATCAAAAAGACAGCTGTTAAAGCCTTGTCAGTGGAGGATCCTGCAATGAAAGATTCTGAATCGCATTCTAACACGGTACTGAACTTACCTTGTGGCAAATAGAAACATCCCAGATAGCAACCCTCTGGCCAATTGGATGTCATATTCAGGCGTGGAATAAAAAGCCATTCTGCCCTGCTACTGCTGTTTCTGCTCCCCCTAGCATGGTAAAAGCCTCGCAACAACTACATGTGCCTCCAGTTGGACGACCTGAACCGCCTTGAACTTGCCCAGCTCAGTGCAAGTGGGAGGGACTCTCCATGCCAGTCCCCTCTGTAAATTGGCCAATTAAAATTCAATTCCTGCTCTGTAAGAGGGAAGAAGAGAAGGTGACCCTTAATGACTCCCTGAGAAGAGCTGGCATCTTGGACAATAGCCTATAGCTTAGAAATGCTGGAATTCTATTTTGTGGGCAAGAGGAGGAGGGAAGCAAGGAAAACCATCTGATGATAGAATGCATCAAACTGAAATCAGGAAGTCTCCTTAAATGATCTTCTCTCCTAAACACATGCCCTCCTCCACATGCAAAAATGCACTGTCTACAAAAGCGCTAATTGCTTTAAGCCTCCCATAGTTAGGGAGTTGACTGAAGCAGTGGTTCTATAACAACATCTCACTGCATCTGCCTAAGGTGTACTGTCATGAAAACACTAAGTTCAGCAGTACAGGGACAGAACTCACTGCCAAGGGATAGCACCAGTAGAACTAACCTTGCTGTTCAATTAAGAATGAATTAGAGGAGTCAGATTCTGAGCTTCTATTATCCATTCATCTTGATTTACTTTATGAAGCACATAGCATGGTGATCAGAGATCCCCATATAAGGGTAAATGCTTAATTATTACATCAGACTATTTTTATAATGACTTGCGGGGGAAGGTGAGGA
Organism: Rhinopithecus bieti; assembly: GCF_001698545.2. Classification (NCBI taxonomy): domain Eukaryota; kingdom Metazoa; phylum Chordata; class Mammalia; order Primates; family Cercopithecidae; genus Rhinopithecus; species Rhinopithecus bieti. The sequence continues at coordinate 3,801,797 of NW_016806447.1, forward strand.
AGGAATGAGAAGTTTATGGAGAAAAGCATCGGCTTGGAAAATCTTCAGTTTCAAGCTAGAACATTTTGTCTCCTTTACCGACTCATTGAGCTACCCTAGCCCAAGGCTTGATAGATTTACAGAGAAGTTTCTGCCAAGATAAGTTAGATCATAAGAATTCCTATTGACAGATAAGAGAGAATGCAGGGATCTAAGCAGAAAAGGAAGGGTGGGATTGGATCTGTGAGAATATTAAGCCCTGGACCACTAAAAGTGTCTCTCTCTGTTTAACTTGGTTGTTTCACTGGCTCCTATATATACCTGGGAAATTAGCTTCTGCCTTTTCTTTTTTCTTATAGATAAGTGAGAAGATCCTTCCTGGCTATTTTCTCCAAAATGAAGGAGCTATGAATATATATACCTGTTACTCACTGGACTTGAAAATAGCTCATGAGGTGACCCCAGCACTTTCCAATTCCAAAATCAGTATAGGCCTCTGTGACATGTCACAAATTAGAACTGCTCAATGCCCACCACCAACCTCCCACTTCAACATTTGTAAGACTCCTAAGAAGATGATGGCACATCATGGTCTGCTGTCTTATGTGGAAGGACAAGGCATCACTACCTCATCCTTTTCCACATTTCCAGACAGGACTCAGACCACAGCCAGCTCAAAAGAGCTCTCAATGGCCAAAACTAGATCCATTTGAGCAACAAAATAAATAACAGTAATACTGAATTATAACCCACAGGATAAAATAAATATGAAGGAGTCCTTACTGACATGAATGAATAATGAATAAATAAGTAGAGGAGAGAAACAGGCTTTATTTTTTAAGAAGAATTCTAATTAATAAATGTAGAAAAAATGAAAGAAATAAAGAATCAAATTTAGAACATTACGGTAATAGTTGTCACAGGCAACACTGATAGATGCCAAGATCAGCAAAGAAAGTTTGAGGTGAAACAGGATATTTGCATAGCCTGAAAATTATCTTTCCAAGGTTATTTATTAATTACAAAGGGACAAATAGTAACTTTAAAGTGGAAAAACCTGGCCAACTTCACCATAACCAAGTAATCGAGGTTAACCATCACCAGTAATGAAACATATTGACATCATGTAACCCTGATATGAGATAGAAGAAAACAACATAACTTCTGTGGTACTGTCAAAAGCCATAACCTCAATGTAACCAGGAGGACACATCAGACACACCCAAATAGGAAGCATCCTACAAAATAACTGGCCAGAGCTCTTCAAAAGTGTCAAGGTCATAAAAGCCAAGGAAAGACTGAGGAAATGTCACAGATCAGAGGAGACTAAGGGAACACAATGTGGGATCCTAGAACAGAAACAGGGCATTAATAGGAAAGAATGGTGAGATCTGAGTAAACTTGATAGTTTATATAAAGTTAAGTCTGTAGCTAATAGTATTACACCAGTGCTGATTTCTTAGTTTTGATATTTGTACTATGGTTATAAAGGGTGTTAACATTAGAGAAAGCTGGGTGACAGGTATACAGGAAATCTCTGTACTATTTTTACAACTTTTCTGTGAGTCTATAATGATTTCAAAACAAAAAGTAAAAAGCAAAACAAACAGGATGTAGGATCTGAGTGTAACTGGAGGAGAACGACTCCAATTTCCTAGGTTAGTCCCATATCAGTTAACAGTTGGATTGCAGAGAGACTTCTAGGGGACAGGAAAATTAGGAAGTACACTAACACAGGGCTTACAATTTACAGTCATGTGCCACATAATGACGTTTCAGCCAACAGTGGAGTGCACATTATGACAGTGGTTCCGTAGGATTATAATGGAGCTGAAAAATTCCTGTCACCTAGTGAAGCTGTAGTCATCACGCACGTGGTTTCGATGCTGGTATAAACAAATCTACTGCACTGCCAGTCATCTAAAAGTACAGTACATATAATCATGCACAGTATATAATACTTTATAATAAATGTGTGTTACTGGCTTATATATTTACTATATTATACTTTCAATCATTATTTTAGCCTGTATTCCAACTTATTAAAAAAAAAGCTAACTGTGAAATAGCCTCAGGCAGATTCTACAGGAGGTGTTCGTGAATAAGGCAGTGTTATCCCAGGAGAGTTCAGCTCCATGCACTGTCCCTGCAGATGTTCCAGAGGGACAAGACATAAAGGTAGAAGCCAGTGGTATTGATGATCCTGCTCTGTTCGGCCTAGGCTAGGGTGTGTGTTTGTGTTTCAGTTTTTAACAAAAATGTTTAAGAGTAAAAAAAAAAAAAGTTCAAGGATTTTAGGATAAGGAGAGAAAAAAGAAAATATTTGTATAGCTATACAATATGTCTGTGTTTTAAACTAAGTGTTAATACAAAAGAGTCAAATATTTTTAAAAGTTTATAAAGTTACAGTAAGCTAACATTAATTATTGAAGAAAAAATTTTGAATAAATTTGGCATAGCCTCAGTGCACAGTAAGCAGTGCAGAGTACCGGCCTTCACGTTCACTCACCACTCACTCGCTGACTCACCCAGAGCAACTGCCAGTCCTGCAGGCTCCCTTCATGGTGAGTGCCCTATGTAGGTATATCCTTTTTATCTTTTACATCGTATTTCTGTCTGTTTAGACATGCAAATCCTTACCATTGTGTGACAATTGTCTACAGAATTCAGTACAGCAACATGCTGTCCAGGTTCATAGTCTAAGAGCTACACCATAGTCTAGGCTATACCATATAGCCCAGGTGTGTAGGTCACACCATCTAGGTTTGTGTAAGCACACTCTAGTATGTTCAGCAACAATAAAATCACCTAATGACACATTGCACAGAATGTATCCCTGTCATTAGGCAATACATGACTGTATTTGTGGAGATATGACATATACATGTAAAATTCTTAGTGTATGAAGAGTAAAAATTCCAACCAAGAGCAGGAGTGATGTCTGTAACATCTAGCTCATGACTTTTTACAAAGGAAATTGCTTGTCGCTTATGTTCTCCATACAGACATGGCACCATCGGTCAGCTTTGACTACACTGACGAGAACAACCCCAGCTTGTTATAAAGATGATTTATTTATGGTTAGAATACTAAGTATATTAAGTAGGTATACATTTGTTTGTTCCACTTAACTTTCAGGGATTGTTTTATAAAATATTTTAATTATTTCTAGCTCAAACCCAGGTCTATGTGATTCTATTGCTGATATTCTTAACCCCCAGTCAGTTTCTGTGATTCCTGCCTTCCCTGTCCTAATGGCCCTACAGATATCCCCAAGTGCCTCATACCAGAAACTCCGCAGTCACTCTTTAGTTTTTCTCTCCCTTATCCTACTCTCATCTGCTATTTATTCTGCCTCCCTAGATTTATCTTAAATCTATCTCATCTCTTGTCCCATCACCATCGATTTAGTTCAGGTCTTGATCATTTTCCTTCCAGGCTGGAGCAGAAACTCCCTAACTACTATTTTCTGACCTTGAGGACCTTGGCACTGACATTATATTAGCCTATCAGGCCCTGTGGACACCTCCTTGTTAAAGAGAAAATTTTGATTCTCTATTTTAAAGATCCTAGGAGGCTAAAGGAAACAGTGATAACCTTGGAGTTTCTGCTTCTTAGGATGCATCTGGGAGCAGCCTTGCTGACTGAATCTCTTGAGTCAGAGGTCTTGGCAAATCTCACCCTGTTCTTGGCCTGACTCTCAGACACCAGCCAGTTGGCCTCCCTAGACCTTCGGTATGTTTAAACTTCTTTTAAATCTTTTTTTTTTTCCAAATAAAATCTAACAAAGAACCTTAAACACCCCAATACAAGTGTTGTTTTATTATATAAAATTAAGAAATTCTTTTATGTATATTTGTGTATTACTGAACATAGATAGTCTAAATATACAAATCTGGATTTGTATAAATCCAAATTATAATGTTTGTATGAAGCTCTGTCTCTCAGGCTAGAGTGCAGTGACTCAATCATGGCTCACTGTAGCCTTGACCTCCTGGGTTCAAGTGATCTCCCACCTTAGCCTCCATAGTACTTGGGACCACAGGTGTGTGCTACTATGCCCAGCTAATTTTTATATTTTTTGTAGAGACAGGGTTTTGCCATTTTGCCCAGGCTGGTCTTGAATCTCTGGGCTTATAGGCATGAGCCACTGAGCCCAGCCTACTTATTTATAATGCAAGTCGATATGTCTATATGAAAGAACTTCCCAAACTGAAACCAGGATAACTGGTTACTATGATAACATTTGTTGCACTCATGACATAGTAGGCACAGCCCTAGTGTTTGACATGTATCGGCTCTTTCAGTCCTTTCAGCATCCCTAGGAAGCAGATCAGTTATTAAACTTATTTTACAGTTGGAAGTAGAGAGAGCTTCTATAACATGCCTGAGGGTTTATGGTAAGTGGCAGAATCTAGGCTTGAATTTTAGGTAGTCTGACACTGCACAAGCCCCATCTTACTCCCCATATTATACTGCCTTTCATGATATCACACAGACTTCTGTGATAATGATGAGAATGATGAGGATAATTATATCCACACAGCATTATACCACCACCTAACATCTATTTTTTGTTCTCTCTGAGTGGGCTTTGTGCTGAGTGCTTTGAATACCATATCTTGTTGAATCCTATAGTTATCCTATGAAGTAGGCACTGTTGTGCTGATGCTGAGGCAATAGTGTAGTGGCTGCATTTGAACCCACTGCCTCCTAGCTGAATGCTATTCTATAAGTGCAAACCTCACAGGGCTGGTGTGAGAATTTAATCAGATAACCCATGTGAAGCCAGGACACCTAGCACACGGGAAGCACTCAGGTTCATTCACTCTCAAAATCTGACCCACATGGGTAAGTAGCTACAAATCTTTGTTAGGCTTACATTGGAATCTTGGGACATTCCTCCGAGAAGTTTTAAATGTAGATCAGTTCAAAGATGAATTAGTCTTGCTGTACAAGTTGGCACACTGATCATTTCCAAAGTGTAAAACATCAGCATATCACTTTTAATGTTTTAAACTGTAGTTTTAAAAATAATTATAAATGTATTTTTGAAGTGATATTTGAATCAAACTATTTTGGGGACCCTGGGATGACCTCCCAGGAACTTTACAGTTCTTTAGAACCTCGTGCGTAAACTACCATTAATAAGATCAGTATCCTTCTAAACTCTGAGCTTCTATCTCGCCTCCTTGTTCTGCCTCTTACCTCTCTCTCTCAACAGCCTGTATCCTGACCATCCTTGCCCCCAGCTGCTCTCCCAGCAGCTGAGTGGCTTTTCGGACCGAGTTCTTTTTCTGAAATGCCAGCACTGACCTCCGTGCCTCTTACCTGTGCTTCAGCCGAAGTTTAACCCCTCCTGACCACGTTGCTTTCCTGTGCTGGGGGCCAGAGGAGAGGTGTTCTGGGCTGATGAAGTTAGAGGCACTAGTGTCTGCATGGCCTGGGTCTGCACACACATCTCTGTCAAAAATAGGAAAATAAGAAGCTGAGCATGATGGTGTTCATGGACAAGAGCACAAATGAATCTTAAAAACCAAAACAGTACATGAAAATGAACCCTGGAGCCAGAGCAAAGCAGCACAGCTAAGTGCAGGGTTCTAAGCCTGCACCTAACAAAGTTCTCTGCCCCATGAAGGCGAATCCACTACTGAGTGTCGCATCTTCCTTTTTTATCTGTGTTCCTGTGAAGCAATAAAGCGTATTTCCCAATCTCAGAAAACTCAGATTTTCTAAGCAAAAAGGCAGAAAGTTATATTAACTGTTATAAAGACAAACTCCACTGTAATTTGGTTTTGGTAATAAGGAAAAAACTAGATTCACTGAAGCAAATTGTCAAATGAGGTGGTTTGAAACCAAGCCTCTGCCACCTCGCTTCTCAAGTTCACTTTAAGGAGCGGGATCTCCAAGTGTAACAGGCCTTGCTCTGTTCAGTGGGTGGCAGCTCAGAAGCACATGCCAACTCTTGAGCTTGAGCTATTTCAGATTGTTTAGATTCCACTGCACTGGGAGGCAAGCCTTTTGTGTGTCCATTTAGATCCACCCTCCCACCCCCAGCCCCTAACACATTCCCATAACTCTCTTCCTCCATACTCCCAGGGAGTCAGAGAAAAATTTTAAGCCCTACATGGCCAATGTGTTCCACCATGGGAACAGGCACATTTCTTCTCCTTCGGACAGTGACAGGTCATGAATTTCTAAGCATCCTGACTGTACTCTTGATGTCTCATCACACTGTCCCCTGCATCAGGCTTTGAAGTTTTGGCATCATCTCTGTTTGTGGGGAACCAGTGGTTTATTTTCCATTTCTGTCTTCAAGGATTTTTGTAAGCCTCTGAGATCCGACTGGTGGGCCCATAAACAGGAATCTGGAGAAGGTACAAATGAGGCCGTGCCTCCTCTGCATAGGCCCTGGCTGAGAGGGGATGGGATTACTGAACAGCTGTTAAGAATAAGCCCCGTCCATCTGGCCTTCTATTTCCTGGAACACAGAACGGAAGTGAAAGAGCTTTCTTTACTAAATCCTAAGGCAAATGAAAGGATTTCTTTTTATTCTACAGCATGGGGGAGATGGCCAGGAGGCCAACAGGGAGGTTCCATTTCTAAGCTCAAGTTTTCATGTTTACCTTCGTTATATCTAAGCACCACCACCTCCTTCTGTACATTACTTTCCTCACTGAATTCAGGATTCTTGGCTTTGGATATATTCGATACAGTGCTAGACTTTAAGTTTGAAAACTGGTTGAGGTTAAGTCAATAATGAACTGAATACATTGGTCAAGTAAATTCTGAGTCTCAGGCTCGTCATCCATTGTAAAGTGAAACCAAGAGGCAGTGTACCACGGTTAGGAGCATGGCTCTGGAGTCTGAGTCCTGGCTCTACCCACTGAGCAGCTCTGTGACTTTGTCTTCTCTGCGCCTGTTCTGTCATCTATATAATGCGTGCATAGGAACAATCAGTGACTGGAAAGTAGATTGAAAGATACCTTACCATCCAATACCTGACAGTAAAGATTATATGAGTGTAAACAGCACCCTCCAAGACCACCCACTGGTACAACCAGGAGAGGGACTTTTCCTTTCCAGGACCCCTTTAGACCCTAACTTTGTTTGCTGGGGGAAAACAATCAAGACCAGGCCTGAGCTTTCATAAAACCTTTGTAGTATTTAATAACGTCCTCATTTTTTTACTCCATCTTTTTTTTTTTTTTTGCACAATGTCTTGGGCACCAGAGACTGAGCTCTTTTCTCTTTCCTTTCCACTTCTCCTTCCTGGGAGATGCCTAGAGACGGAAGGCTAGGAGTGGCAGCTGTCACAGTGAAGGGCTGGCAGGAAGAGCAGACAGACCAGAAAGAGCAGGAAGCATGAGGAACATAAAATCATTCCATCGATTTAAGCATTTTCAATGCATGATTCCTTTCTACCCCAGAAAAGCAGAGACCAGTACCCCAGCACTACCCCCAAAACCATGTTGTCCTACTACTTGTCGCCTCTAGAGGACCAGTGGAAATTAGCAACTGGGTGTGAGAATCCTGAAACCCATTTTGATTGTTGTTAATCCCAACCCCCAGGCTAATCTTTGCCCCTCCTAATCTTCCGCCCTCCTGCCCTGGATGGGTTAGCTCTGGATGCCAGAAAGAGCCTGGCCACCTGGTTGAGCTGTCTGGATGCACCACACAAACTAGAAATCAGGTTGGAGAGAGTAAGTGCTAGAATCACCAGCACACCAAGCACACCTTTCCTCCCTTCAACTCTTTCTGGAATAATTTGGGCAACACACATTTTAAAAATTCATATATTCAGGCCGGGCGTGGTAGCTCACGCCTGTAATCCCAGCTGAGGCGGGTGGATCACGAGATCAAGAGATTGAGACCATCCTGGCTAACATGGTGACACCCCATCTCTACTAAAAATACAAAAAATTAGTTGGGCGTGGTGGCGGGCACCTGTGGTCCCAGCTACTCAGGAGGCTGAGGCAGGAGAATGGCGTGAACCCGGGAGGCGGAGCTTGCAGTGAGCCAGATTGCGCCACTGCACTCCAGCCTGGGAGACAGCGAGAGTCCATCTCAACAACAACAACAAAATTCATGTATTCAAAAAAAAACAAAAAACAAAACACAAAACCCATAGTGAACCTAGGTAGAAAACAGTCCTGGCATGAGTGTTGGGAAGCCTGTCATCCCAGAAACCAGGGCCTTGGAATTGTTTCTTTGCCCTTCCTTCCTTCTGCCTTACCTATACATTGAACACCTTACCTGTACATTGAACTCATGCTGTCTCTAGAATGCATACTTTCTTACCCACCTCAGGTTACTACATTAACAGCCTCAAAACAGACTGCCATAGACAAAGTCTGCAATGTGCTCTGACCTCATCAGGCAATGGTGCCCCACTGGTGCTCCAATGGTCATACATGACTCAGGCAGATTATTCCAAGTGTTTCTTTAAAATAAAAAAAAAAAGTTTGCTTTCCCATGTGCCAGATATTATTTCCATAACTTTTTTATGAAGGAAAGAATGAATGAGGGTTTAAGTCCCATTTTACAGATTGACAACCTGAGATACAGAGAAGTTATGTAAATTTGCTCAAACCATACATGGAATCATGTTCCTTTGGTACTGTCAACCACTCACTCTTCTTCCTTTCAGTTTAGCAGGTTTTTAAAATGTTCAATTTATGCCACAAATTGTGTAGGCTTTAGAATTACTAACCCAGATTTGATAGGGCATGGTGATGGTAGAATCATTAACTAAACATATTACCAAATGAGGTCATTTTTACTTAAAAGATACTAAAAGGTACAATGTCTCACTTAAAGATAACCAATGATACACTGTAGAAGCCTGAAAATCAATGAATCCAGTTCAAGTGAAAGATACTGGGATAAACTATATGCTCTCCAGGCCTATGGGGCTACTTCCAGGTCCCTAAAGGTACCATCCTCTCTTGGCTTATCCGCACTCATCCTTCAGGTTTCAATTTCGACATCATTTCCTCTACCCAGAGGAACTGTGGAAGTCGGGGTGAGGTGGCCCCTTGTGTGCTAGCAGTATAGCACACTGGCTATCGATATGCACCTCAAAGTGCAATTCACACTGGCTGCTAGTTGCCAGCTTGCTGGTCTCTCTCTTCCACAGGTCAACAAAGATAAACCAGCTCAGCTTAGTGCCCGGCACAGAGAGTTGCTCAACAAATATTTGTTGAATGACTAAAGTACAGATGACCCTTGAACAACAGGAGTTTGAACTACATGGGTCCTCTTATACGCAGATTTTTTTTTCAAACAACTGTATCCACCTCTCCCGTCTTCCCTTCTACCTCTTCTTCCATCTCTGCCACCCAAGACAGCAAGACCAACCCATCCTCTTACCCCTCCTCAGCCTATTCAACATGAAGACAATGAGAATGAAGACCTTTGTGATGATCCATTTTTGATTAATGAATAAATGTATTTTCTCTTCCTTATGATTTTCTTAGTATAATAACATTCTTTTCGGCTGGGCACAGTGGCTCATGCTGTAATCCCAGCACTTTGGGAGGCCGAGGCGGGCAGATCACGAGTTCAAGAGATCGAGACCAGCCTGGTCAACATGGTGAAACCCCATCTCTACTAAAGATACAAAAATTAGCTGGGCGTGGTGGTACATGCCTGTAATCCCAGCTACTTAGGAGGCTAAGGTAGGAGAATCACTTGAACCTGGGAGGTGGAGGTTGCAGTGAGCTGAGATGGCGCTATTGCACTCCAGCCTGGTGACAGAGGGAGACTCCATCTCAAAAACAAACTACAAAAAACAAAACAAAACAAAAAATTCTTTTCTCTAGCATACTTTGTTGAAAGAATATAGTACATAATGCATATGACATACAAAATATGTTAATCAACACACAAAATATGTTAATCAACTGTAAGGCTTCCAGTCAACAGTAGGCTATTGGTAGTTAGGTTTTAGGGTAGTCAAGAGTTGTAAATGGATTTTTTACTCTAGAGGGTCAGCATCCCCAACCCCCGTGTTGTTCAATGGTCAACTGTACTGCTAAATGTTCCACAGATCTGCAGCCTTTCTTCCCTCCTATCTCCTTTTAACTCACAAGTTAACTTGTTGGCAAAACTAACAAGACATTTCTTAGAGTTGTTTTATGTTTATGTTTCTTGCTGTTCTCCAGTACCTGTATCTCAATATTACCACTATGAGTGATGAGCTAGGAATCAAAGCTGACCTGAGAAAGTTTAGCAGAGGCTAAAAAAAATATACTGCAGTATGATCTTTCTTCTTCCAGGCAGTTAAACAAGAAAGCCAGGCCAGCCTCCCACATATTTCTTCTACTTCCCATGATGAGGACATTCATATTTGCTCCGCCTACCACACAATATTCATAACTCTAGAATATATACTGACTGCTTTCTTATTTGCTTTTTGTTTCATTTCGTTTTTGAGACAGGGTCTTGCTCTGTCACCCAGGCTGGAGTGCAGTGGCACAACCTTGGCTCACTGCAGCCTCGACCTCCCAGGCTCAAGTGATCCTCCCACCTCAGCCTCCCAAGTATCTGGGATCACAGGCATGCACCACTATATCAGGCTGATTTTTAATGGTTGGTTTTTTGTTTTTTTGTTTTTTGTTTTTTGTTTTTGGTAGAGACAGAGTCTTACTACATTGCCCGAGCTGGTCTTAAACTCCTGAGCTCAAGTGATCCACCCACCTTGGCCTCCCAAAGTGTTGGGATTACAGGCATGAGTCACCATGCCCAACCTATTTGGTATTTTAATAGTACCCATTAACTGCTTTCTGAACTGAGTTTCAGCCAATACAAGAAGAAAGGATTCCATATCATTCAGTTCCTTAGGTCCCTTTGCTTCCTGGTTTCTATTGAGTTTGCATTTTTCTATTTTATCCTTAAAGGGGAGGATGAGATGGAGGAATCATGTCTCCTTGGCATGGGCTGTTACAACCTTAGGGAAGTGCTTGGTTTTGTCTGTTAGAATCAGCCATTTCCTCCTTTTTTGTTATGTTTCATCCAGGAGGGAATGCTTCCTCACTGGCCACCCACTTCCACTTCTGTCTCCTCCAATCCAGTGTCTACCCAGCAGCCAGTACCACCTTTCAAAAAGTATAAATGGATGATGTCATTCCCTGAGGAAATCCTGTAGCTTCCCTATGCATTTTGGATAAAATCCAGGTTCCCCTACTTGGCCTGGGAGGTCTCAGGCTCCTGCCCCTCCTTCAACTTTTCCCCTTACTGCATCCTGACCTCACTGGCCTTCCTTAGGTTCCCCAAACTTGCCAAGCTCTTTGCTTTTTGCACATGCTGTTCTCTAAGCCTGGAATATTCTTCCCAGTTCATTACTTGGCTGACCACTCCTTAGTTTCTGCTCCCAACTGGAACATCACCTCCTCAGAGACTGCCTTATCTAATGCAAATACTCTTTCCTGGAGCCCGATCTTTCTCTTTACTGCACTTATAACCACATGAAATTATTCACTTGTGTATTGTCTGCTTCATCGTTAAGACATAAGCTCAGCCAGGTCAGGGTCCACCTCTGGCTTTTCTTCAGCCTTGTTTTTTGAAACTTCTATACACCCAAGGCCTAGCACAGTGATAGGCACACAATGCATATTTGCTGAATGAATCATAGGAAACTGTAAAGGAAATAATTGTAATGCATCCAAAACAAAGTTCTATGTCATTAAATCCTTAAGGGCATTAAACTGTTCATAATATCCGTTTTGGAAAATGTGGGATCTTCTTTTCTTCTAGTTACTTTCTAGATCAGTCTCTGAGTTGATTTCTTCCTGAAAATAGAATCTAGCCCTAACTTTTGATCCTTCTCATTAGTGGCAGGCTTTCTTGGGGCAGACAAGAAAAGTTGGGAGTTGGGAGACTGTGGCCGAGCCCCTTCGACAAACAGCTGGTGTGGCTCAGTGCAATTTTGTTGCCTTATGTTTGGAGGCAATCAGAATGCTTTTTGTGATTAAGTAGACAGGATGCATTTATACAGGGCTAAGTTTGTCCTCAGAATCCTTTAGAGAAATTCCTTTTGATTTATGCTGGGTGTGTACACTCATTTATATGGCAATTTGTCTTACTTAAAGCCATGTTCTTGGTTTTCAAGTTTTCTTCTACTCTGTGTCCTTCATCCATGAATTTAGCCTTACTATTGCATCTCTATCCTGTCATCCCCCTTCTCTTGGGTTCGCAGGTCTCTAATGTCATAGTTGTAGGTTTCTCAGCACTTTTTCTCTTGAGTCTCCAGGAGGCTGAAGGCTGAAAAGACCTTAGATTAGAGGCTTTTTCAGTGTCGGAAGATTTTAGGAAGTGATGCCCTCAGGCACAGATTTCTGTTCTTAGCCAAACATAGGTGCTCTTCATTTTCTGATGACTGACCATTGATCAGCCATTTCACAGACATTCTGAATGAATTGCCCTTTCTTTTAAAGGCCCTCTTGTTCCTGTTACTGACCTTTTGTAACCTACACATTTAAGTCTTAACCTTCTGGGTCTTGTCCTTTCATTACTCATCTTTTTTTGCTTTTTAAGTCATTATTTACCATCTAGGAAGCTCCCTCTGCATGCCCTCAGGCCTGTATCCTATCTAGTGTTTTAGTCATAGGCATGACATTCATTTGTACTTAAAGCCTCTTCCTGTCTTTCTGCTCACCTACCCTGGTCGGCAGCTGGTTTTATTACAGGAGGCCCATACACAACCCTTCAGCTCTGCAGAGATGCACTTTGTATGTCTCAAACCTCTGTCCATTTGCACCTCCTGCTCTGGCTGCTGCTTTTTTTCACTTGATTTCCCCCTGAAACTTGCCAAACAAATCCAGGTGTTCAATATACCCCAGTAACATTCAGCATGTTTCTGACTCTTTCTGAAACCATAAGCTTAATTATCTCTAGATCTTAGCCAATGACCTCTATGTCAACCTTGCAGAAAGACGAGGAAAGGGTGGATAGAAGAAAAAGCCAAATGACCTGCCAAATCTTTTAACCTACCTAATAAATATTAATCTGCTTCAGTTTACTGCTGACATCAGTCTCTCTACCCATGGAGCCCTTTGACACAGCTAGTAGCCCAGGACAAGTGCATAAGAAAACCAAGGGCTCTCACAAGGGCTTTACAGCTGAACAGATGATATCTTCATGGAAGCAGTGTGCCCCTAGCTAGAAGCACGCAGAGCCTAGATCTTAAGACAACTCCGACAAGCAGTAGGCTGTGTAATGTATATGGATGATGTGGATTCCGGAGCCAGCAGCTTGGGGTGCTGTTCTGGCTGGGTCACCTAGGAAGGTGTTTGACTTTGAGCAGCTCACTTAACCTCTTGTGCCTGTTTCCTCCTCTATAAAATAAGAATACTAATAGCACCTTCATCAAAGGGTAGATGTGAGGCTTGAATGAATTAATATGTATAAAGCAATCAGAACAGTGCCTGGCAATAATTATTAAATTTTTACCCATAGAACTGAAACTTACATTTACTGGGCACATGGTATGTACCAGATTATTTGTGCTTTAAAAACACTAATTCAGTTAATCTTCTTATCATTTGAGGCAATAATCATCCTTATTTTACAGAAGAAAAGAAAAATTAAATTAAAAAGTAGAAAGAGCTATGGCTAAAGGCCTTACCCTCTCCACTACCTACCCCATTAGATTCCTTTTAGGATTACTGGGCTTTGTATACTTTGATAGGCATCAACCACATATCAAACCATGTATGCTTGCCATTTGTCCACATCACTCTTTTGTTATTCATATGAGATAAAATATATGCATAAAAACAAAACACCAGCAAGTATTCCACAATGTTACTACTGGGTGACAGGATTATGGGTACTATTTTTCTTCTCTTTTTTTCTATGTCTTGCAAATTGTTTACAATTAATGTTTATTATTTTAATTATCAGAAAAAGTAAAATGAGCCTTATTTTTTCTTAATAGAATGAGTCTAAGGGTCTAACTTTTCTACATTTTTAAAGGAAAATCCTCTCTAGGAAATGGAGGTGCCTATCCTGAGAGCTTATCTGGGCAGTAGAAAGACTTCACACTAGTTGGTGAAGGGGATTACTTTGGGAGCTCCAATAACTGCTGAAAACAGTCAACGGAGGAAGAAGCAGGGTTTCTGTGAAACTAGTATCAGTAGAGAGAGATAAATACTTCCTGAAAAAATTCAGTCTAGGCCTTTCTTTCCCTATCCTCTATCATTAGTCTACAGTGACAGATGAGCGTTCCCAGAGAACCATGCAAATCTCTGCAGCGAACCATTATTCATTACTTTAATACCAGATCATAGCTTATAAAGCACTTTCCCAAATATTATTTCATTTGGCCCTCAATAATCCTAAAAGGCAAGTAAAGAAAGTATTATTTATCCCCATTTAACAGATGCAGAGACAGCCTCATAGAGGGACAGTTATTCGCTCAAGGTCAGGACTTGTAAGCTACACGATTGGCACAGCAGGGTCCCATACTCTAATTTTTATGCTTTCTTGTTCCATACTGCCTTTGGATTCTGTGATCCTAAAAGTCCATTGACACAGTAGCAGACATTTAATACCAAATGCCTCTTTAAAGAGAAAGCTTCAGAAGAAGAAAGCAGACTTACTGAAATTCAGATGAGACCCCTCTCTCGAGTCCAACTGTCCCTAGATCTAGAGAAATGATGAAGTCCCTACCCCTGACATCCAGATGGCATTCCTGCCCTAAGAACTTTCAAGCACCAGTCACACTGCTGAAATGATGCAGGATATATTAAGATAGATATTTCAGGGCCAGGAGCAGTGGCTCACGCCTCTAATCCCAGCACTTTGGGAGGCTGAGGGAGGCAGATCACTTGAGATCAGGAGTTTGAGACTAGCCTGGTCAATGTGGTGAAACACCATCTCTATTAAAAATACAAAAACTAGCTGGGCGTGGTGGCTTACACCTGTAATCCCAGCTACTCAGGAGGCTGAGGCAAGAGAATCACTTGAACCCAGGAGGTGGAGGGAGGGTGCAACAAGCTAAGATTGTGCCACTGCACTCCAGCCTGGGTGACAGAGTGAGACCCTGTCTCGGAAAAAAAAAAAGATATTTCATGGTGAAACCCAGAGCCTGGTCACATCTATACCCAGCCCAATCATCCATTCATTCAATCAACTATTACGAAGGGCTAACCACAGGCCACACATCAGCACTGGACTTGTGGCAAAACAGACACGATCCCTCCCTCTGTGGAATTATAAATTAATGGGAAGAAAGGCAAAATTAATGGAGTAAATATATACATACAAACCGTAAGTGCTGGGAAAAGAGACCATGAGAGCAGCCCACAATCAGCATGCCTCCCTTTCCTTGTCATTCCCTTTCACACAGTCTGTGTAGATGCTTGCTTCCCCAGTTGCATGCCCCACGGAGGGCAGGTATCCAAGCATCAGTCCTCAAAGTTGCAGTTACCTTATGGAGTGCTCTGAGCCAGGCTGGGGCCAAACTGTTACGTGCACAGCTTCCTACCATCCTTACAGCCAACCTTGAAGGCAGGTGACTTTCTGCTATTACTCCCTACTTCATACATGAGGAAAGAGACTCAAAGAAGTGCAGGAAGTTTGTCCAAATGCTGGTGAAAAAAGAATTTGAATCCAGATCTGGCTGATGACAAAGTCTATGCTCTTAACTATGATGTAATAGTCTTAATCTTATTTGGGATTCTCCTTTACTCCTTGGCCCCATATGGTTCTCTTCCTTGGATGATGCCCAATAAGTATTTGTTTAATAAAAATATGCCAAGTGGACATGAGGCCAGCTTCCTGGTGGGTTCCCTGCAGTATCTCTCTTGTCTCATTTGAATGGGAATCACTGTCTTCCCAGAGTACAGCTCTGTTGCTGATATTCTGCTTGGACTACATCAGTATGAATATAACTCAGCCAATGCTCAGACCCTCAGCTGAAGCCACAAATTTGGGCTAACATCCTGCATCAGGGGAGTCTCATGAAAGGGTAAAGTTGGGGTCACATAGAACACATCCCAGTCAAAATACCTCTGACATGCCTCTCCTAGACTCTGCTGCATGGTGCAGTACCATTAATCATCTCCAGAAAAGCACTTTGGAAAGGAGCTACTTGTGGAGAGGAGCAAGAAAGAGAACATGCAACAAGCATGGTGGAAGTAAAGCAGGAAAGTCTATTTGGTAATCCTTCTTCCCTGTTCCCACAAAACATCAGAGAAAGGAGCACGGATGGTCAAGTAGATACTCTAAAAGGCCATATATACATGCACTATTATAGCCGGAAACATTTCTGGACCTGCAGCCAGGACACCTGTACTAGGCCCTCTCTGTATTGCTATGAGCAAGTCATTTTCATGTTCTGGGCTCCTATTTTCTCATGTGTGAAATGAGGAGGTTGGTACAGATGAGCCTGGGGTCCCTTTACCTTTAACAGTTGATGAAGCAAAGGTAAAAAGCG
>NW_016806447.1:3818667-3829102 GCF_001698545.2 Rhinopithecus bieti
GGGGGGGCATACATGGCAAATCCCAAGTAAGAAAACATGATCTGCATACCTACATCAACAAGGGATGAGCATGTTCTACGTGCAGGCTCCGAGTTGGAATCAGCGTAGAATAAAAGACAGCTTCTGACTTCCCGTCTTGTTGGGGAGGCAAACACAGGATTTGTAGCTAGATCAACCTGGGTTCTAATCTGACCTCTGCCAGTTCCTGGCCACTATTCTCTCTGAACCTCAGGACCTCATCTGTGAAAAGGGTGCAAAGTATTATCTACCTTGTGGCTTAACAACCATTACAAGACAGGTGCTATCATCGTTGAGTCAACGCGGTCTACATAAGGGAGATGGATGTGGAAAGTCACCATGGGGAGGGTGACAGGATGGTGGTGTCTTGATAGGTTAATTCCTTAAAAAGGGCAACTACAAACGTCCAAAACCTTTGGGGAGGAATATAAATATTTAAATCCAAAGTGGAGGGGTTTTTTGCAGCTAAGAACAGCAAATACAGGGCATTACCTGAGTTCCTTGGGAATAGATATAGAGGACCCAGTGATTGGTGTGAAAGAAAGGGTTCCTCAAGGTCAAGGATGACAGAGTTAACCTAAAAGAGCTGCCTAGAGTCTGCCTCTCACCAGCAGGAGTGGCAGGCACTAGGCAGGGATGGCTGTTGGTGAATGCATCTTCAAGGCTGTCTTTAAAACAGAATGAGTTTGGGCCCAGCTTTTTTCAGCCCCTGAGTCCTTCCTACTTCAGGCTCTGGGGTAAGAGACCCCTTCCCTTTTGTAAGTGAGTAAGGTAAAGGGACGCTGGCTCAGGAAGGTCCCTGGGGATCCCAATGTAGTCCGTAGGATCCAGGGTCCTGTCTCCCATCTATATGCAAATAAGTTGCTCCAGCTCTAGACCTGCCTAAAGGAGTGGACATTAAAAATGTAAATGGGGATTGTCATTCATTGGGGGAAAAATGAGTCCCTTGCTAAATTTGGCATCAGCTGAGGAATCTTAGCAAAAATGAACTCGCTGCCTTGTTTGTGAGGGAGGCCTAATCCTTACTTTGCCCAAGAGGATTATTGGGTCTTAGAAAGAAGCTCACATGCACTTTTTTTAAGCTCGTGCCAAATGCATTTGTGTCCATAATATCCAAGATTCGTTCTGCTTTTTAGGGTATATAATAGACATTCCATGCTATTTCAATGTCTCCAAATATCAAACCTAAATGTTTCCAGCCTTTGCTATCACCCAAAGGGGGACTCAGCTTTTCCCAGTGGTTACTTTATATTCTTTAGGTGCACAATTTACATGGACATCAAGGTACCAAACTGCAGCCCATTTGTGGAAAAGTAATGGTTTACAGCTTACCGTAGACCTTTTCAAGGTGTTTGTGACTATAGTTCCATGGGCTGATTTTCTACTTACCCCTTCGTTTTTCCTTTCTCTTAGTTACTATAGGGTAGGTCATAAACGGTTGAATTCTTTTGTTCCTCATCCTATATGTTCCTGCTCACCCCAGCACTTTCCTGTCCTCTCCAAGGGAATTCTGGACCCACTGACATATACACCACAAAGTAGGACTGATAAAATCTATGTCCTCAGTTTAGCATGACATTCTCAAAACATTTAAAAACATTACAATTGGCACCTGTGCTGGCTGTACAACATACAAAGTATTTTTACCTAACAAATTTAATCTTTACAGCAACCTCATGAAGTGCTGTCCTCATTTCACAGAAAAAGAAACTGAAGCAAATGTAACTTAGATAACCTGCTCAAGATCACAAAGGAAGTGGTAAAGCTTGGACCCAACCTATTATAGGCTCAGAGTGTGCCCTTAACTGCCTTCTCCCACAATCGCATCACTTAAGTGCTTAGTTAGATACCTACAGGGCTGAAAGATCTCTGAAAACAGATTTGCCTTGTCCCAAGAAGAGCATAACAATTCTTCCAGTGTTGAATTCCTCAGGAGTGTTGATTTTTGGTGCTTTCTACTAGGAACTACCTCCCCTCACCCTCACCACCAGGGCTGCTTAATTTCCACCTGTAATTCCAAGTCCTGCCTCAACTCTGGGGCCCACCAGACTCTAAATGAGAAGGAATTTAAGAAACCTCCAAATAGTATGTCAGGAAATAGCTTCAAGACAAACTCTCAGGGCAGGGTACAGTGGCTGACACCTTAATCCCAGTGCTTTGGGAGGCCAAGGTGGGAGGATCACTTGAGGCCAGGCATTTGAGACCAGCCTGGGCAACACAGTGAGACCTCATCTCTTACAAAAAATAATAATAATAATAATTAGCTGGGTGTGGTGGCATGTGCCTGTGGTCCTAGCTACTCAGGAAGCTGAGGTGGGAGGATTGTTTGAGCCCAGGAGTTCGAGGTTGCGGTGAGATATGATTGCACCACCGCACCCCACTTGGGCAACAGAACAAGACCCTGTCTCTTACAAAAACAACAACAACAAAAACCTCTCAGCTAGTTTTGCTCTCGTCTTGAACCTTGAATCCCTATGCTATCCCCCAGTTCCCAGAGCCTGCCTGGTCTTCCAAGCTGGATGTGAAAACATGCCTTTGGTGCAAATTCTTTCCAGACTGGAGCCCGCCCTTGTTCATGTTGACTATCTTAAGAACAGATGGTATTGGGAACAGAATCTGAGCAGAAAGCAGGTAGGGAAGTGAGTAATCATTTTTATCTGACCAGGCAGAGCAGCCCCTTCCCCCGAATGGGCATTCACACAGGGAAGGGTGACCTCAGGGAGGAGGTTGGTAGGTCAGGGACAGCCAGGCCAGGCCAGGCCAGCCTATGGTAGGACATGCCCTGTGAGCAGTCCATCACCCACCACGTTCCCTCCCACTGCAACCCTGATATGTCAAGCCTGGGAAAGGTACAGAACCCACGACAAAGAGAAGGTACTGGACTGTGACCCCATTTCACAAATCCAGCTGCGGATCAATGGCCTCCGCCCCAGCCAGACCTGGCTCAGTAGGGGAGGCAGCCTCCTCTCACTATCACATTCCAGCTGCCAGTAGTGAGGAGGTAACCATGGGAACCAACACAAAGGGCTTAATGTTAGAGGGAAAGAGGCTGGAGGCGATGGTGAAGAGGCTGAGAGGGACTTCCAGTGACAGTCCTGCAATTCTCCTAACTTCAACCATGTGCGTCTATTGTGAGTCAGACTAAAAGACTGAAGTGGAGCTTTTGCACAGCAAAGCAGCCTGGCACAAGGCCTCAAGAGTGTCAGGGACAAGCAGACAGCTAAGATCCTTGTAGGTTCTTCTTCCAGTTTATTTTTTCCCCATCAGAGAGCAGAGTCCTAATACTTTCATTTCCCAGTCATTTTGCCCCGAAATAATATAGCTCATTTGGATGGACAGAATTGGTACACAGTGGCACTCCTTCTGATACAGGGCTGCAAGCAACACTTTGCTTAGGGGCTTCTTTCTGCACCATCTGGTTTCAGTCCAAAGGTCTCTGCATGCTGAGGGGCTTCTTCGATGGGTCTGGAAATAGACCAACGTGGCACCACTTGAGTGGTTGAGGAAACGGTCCAGAGATTCTGGCTGCCTAGCTAACCCCATACTGCAGTGGAGAGGCTCTGATGTCAGGACCAATAATCCAGAGTATCTTGCACAACACTCAGGACTTTGGGGGAGAAATTAAGTGAAAAGGCTCACATAGGAACAGGTACTAGGATCCATATTTATTTAACTACCTTTTCTCCTGAGCATCCACACATTACTTTAATGAATTGGTCAAGGTGACTTCGTCTTCATTAAATCAGTAGGATTTTCAACCTACCACTTGGAACTTATTTTTATTTAAAGTTTTAGCTCAAGGTTCTCCAGAATCTGGGAGCTGAGAAAATGCCAATGGAAACAGGAAATATGAAACATCCAGGATCAATGGTAGACTTTTCTTCTTACTGTAACAGTGCTCTGGGGCACATTTCTTACCTTGCTATTTTTTTTGGAGACCAAGAAAATATTGCATCTATGTCAATCCCTACGTAAACCTCACAAAGCATAGGTCAAATTCTAACAAGCAGCCATGATACTCCAATTTTTTGTTCACAAATAAATCGACTGACTTCCTAATCGGAGTCATTGAGGGTAAGGAGCGAAGGATAGTGTCAGAGTGGGCCACTTGACAGGTGAACTTGTGAGGGGCTGGGAAAAGAAAATACATGTTCGTTAGAGCCTTTCCAACAAGCATCCCACAAACCCCCAAAGGTGGTAGACCCATTAACCATTTAAGAACATATTCAAGGAGTCAACCATCCCCCACCACCAGTATTAATCTGCATGCAGCCATAAGCAGGGCACTAGTTAGTTCCACTTATTGGTATAAAACAATCATATCTAAAAGGGAAAGATAGTTGACACCTATTATGGACCTCATCCATTAATTAATCATATCTAAAAGGGAAAGATAGTTGACATCTATTATGGACCTCATCCAGGATTAAGACAGGATGGTATTGGGTCCTAACCCTGGCACCTCCATACCCTCAGCAAGTTATTTAACCTGTGACTTTGGTTTCCTCACCTTTAAAAAGGGATAGTAATAGTGCCTGCCTCATAGGAGTGTGAGGAAGGTAAAATCAGTCAACACAAAAAGTATTAGACAGTACTTGACTCCTAGGAAGTACTCAATAAATGTTAGGAATTAACACCTATCAGGTGCCAACCTAGTTATATTTACATATATTCTGTCACTTAATCCTTATAATGGCCTTAACCTAATAAATATTAATACCTCTCTTAAGGTATTATTATCACCATTTTGCAGATGAGGAAACAGTGGCTTAAAGGACTCTCCAAATTACTAGTGTAGCAGAGCTCAGATTTAAACGTAGGTCATTCTGCTTGCACAGTCTCTGACCTTTCCACTGTACTCAACTGCCTTTATATAAGAACATTTTGTTTTGCTATTTTAGTAAGGAATAACAAGGGAAGCCTTAATGAGAAACACCAATGTTTAAGAAAATAACATCAATTAAAAGGAACCAGGATTTTAAACCTCCACTGTAAGCAGGAGGCTTTTAAAACAAACAACAAAACACAAAAAAACAAACAAAAAGACTAGCCCGAGACAGACCTCTCTGCTCTGAGAAAAATTCCAAAAGAAATGTGTACACATTCACACTTGTGGCTGGAGTGTCTATGAACCCTCGAGGGTACAATGTCTTATTATTCATCATTGAATTCCCAGAGGCTAATGCGTTCTCAGTAAATGTTTGACAAATGTTTACTGAATGAATTAAACCAACCCAACAACAAAATGCCTCACTTGGAGTTGGCAAAATATATAACATCTTTCCCAAATGATTTGTTGAACTTAAATTAAATCATTGAAGCTTAATAGATTAAATAAACTATTATAAATTTACCACTCTGTCCAAAGCATTTTACTGAAAATTCAAGTTATATAATTTGTCCCTTTTTTAAAAAAGCATGACATTAATTTTGATAGATTGAGTTTTTTTTTTCCTACCTACATCTTTGGGAAGAGACTATAGTATGTTAACCTTTCACTTGGATTCCCAGAAGATGTGAGCCTCATCTGGGGGCTCAGCTTCGACAATCATCATTAAATCAGTCCACAGGGGGAAAAAAAAAAAAGGGAGTTTGCCTAGTCGGTAGTTCCTCTCTTTGGAATTTACTTCTGCTGGCAAAACCAAACCCCAGTAGTATTTTGATCACGTACACAAGAACTTCACATTTAAAATCCCCACAACCTTCAAAAATGACTCATCAAGGGCCAGGTGCAGTGGCTCACGCCTGTAATCCCATCACTTTGGGAGGCTGGGGTGGGCGGATCACGAGGTCAAGAGATTGAGACCATCCTGGCCAACATGGTAAAACCCCGTCTCTACTAAAAATACAAAAAAAAAGTTAGCAGGGTGTAGTGGCATGTGCCTGTAGTCCCAGCTACTTGGGAGGCTAAGGCAGGAGAATCACTCAAACCCGCAAGGTAAAGGTTGCAGTGAGCCAAGATTGCGCCACTGCACTCCAGCCTGGGCGACAGAGCAAGACTCTGTCTCGGAAAAAAAAAAAAAGACTTATCAAAATGGAGGTATGTATAGTAATAATGGTAAGGATACCAGTAAATATAAGATCCTTGATAATCTTAAATGATATGGCTTTCACAAAAGTGTAAATACTTTATCATCAACTCCAAAATCACATATTATATTTATCACAGTGCCTGGAAATAGTAGCTGACATTTATTGAGTTCTTACTAAGCTAAGTACCTTCAGTCATTAACTCAATCTTTGCAACAACCCTATGAAGATGTTCTATTATTGTCCAATGTCTTGCAGCTCAGAGGCATTTATCTTGTCCAGGGTAATATATGCCTAGAGGCAGATGTGGGATGTGTACTCTTGTCTAACTCTAGAACCTAAGTTTTTCTTCTAATTCAGGTAATGCTTTGCATACAATAAAATGTACAGGTCTTAGGTGTTCAGTTTGATGGGGGTGGATAATTGTGTATACCTATGAAACCATCATGAAAAACAAAACATAAAACATTTCCATCATTCCAGAAAATCCCTTCTTATCTCTTTCTAGTCAATCTCTACCCACTGGCAACCACTGACTTCTGTCACAGATTAATTTTGCCTGTTCTAGCACTTCATGAATAGAATTGCTTATTATTATTTTGTATCTGGCTTCTTTCAGTTAACACGCTCTTGAGACTCATCCAGGTTTTTGTATCAAGAGTTCATTCCCATTGATTGCTGAGTGGTATTCCACTGTATGGATGTGCCACTGTTTCTTTACCCGTTTTCCTGTTGATGGATGTAGGGTTGTTTCCAGGTATTGGTCATTATAAATAAGGTTACTATGAACATTCTGTACAAGTCATTTGTGGACATTTGTTTTCACCTATCTTGGGTAAATACCTAGGCGTGGAAATGTTGGGTCATAGGATGGTGTATGTTTAACTTTACAACAAACTTAATTTCTTATCCCCTGTACTCTACACCTTCAGAATGGCACTAGCTTATTAACATGTTTCATTTTGCCTCTTATAAGACGAGTTTCTGAGGGCAGGGAACCCATTGCCAGTTCCTGAGATGCCTCCCACACAGTAAATGATTGCTGAAAAAATGAATGACCATTGTTCATGCCCCTATTCCTTCTTTGGGTGTTACAACAGCATAAAAAAACTAGTTTCTGACATGCATGAAGAAATCTCACAAGCTAAAGGCTGTGAAATGTAGGCATTGCTCATTCAGGCAAGGTGAAGACTGCCCAGCCACCAGGTTCTATCTCCCAATCTTCTTTCTGACATGACCTTCCATAGAAAGTGAACCCCTCTCAGTGATCCTGAAGGAGGAAACAGTTCCTGTTCAAGTGATACTACAGAAGGGGAGGAAGGTGTCAAGGCAATTGAGGTCACACGGTGGTTAGAATTACAGGATACTTCTGTCAAATAGAAGGTCAGACAAAGCGGCAACCCATGAAATCCTGACCTTCTGGAAGTCACCAGCAAAACCTCAGCACTGCTGCACTCCAGGGAAACATCCTCGAATAGACCTTACAAGAATAACTGATTTTGGTCAAAGGGCTATATGGGTTCTGCATGCAAAGGGAAAGCAAGAATAAACACTGAAGAGACAGTAGAATGTTGATGTTTTGAAAATGTAACCAGATTTAACATATAAGACAGGATTCTAAAAATAACACTAGGTTAAAAGTGGAGAAAGCTCAGGCACACTCCTCACACACACCCTGCCCACCTTTTAGGCAAAACTTTTAATTCCCATGAATCAGTTCATTTACTTTAAAATCACAGAATTGATACTGTAATTCACCTATACCTTCCTAGAAAGCAGTTAAATCATTGATTTTCTATGCATAATAGAAAAGGATTGATAACTCCTAAGAATAATTTAACATATCTGTTACCAAAGAAAGACCTTTGTTTCACATAAATCAAAACAAGGCTTTACCTCCTACTGGGCTCAGGTACTTTTGGCAACCTTAATTTGCTTTGGTCCCAGGTCACAGAGGACCTGGTCCCAGGTCAAAATTGAGGAATTCTAAACAAATTTTAGAATTCCTCAATTTTGAGGTTCAGAGTGGTGACCTAGTCTTCCTTTATCCAGACAGTACTGCTCTGAAGCCATCCTAGGCAGATGGATGTTTATCCTTTTCTTAAAATCTCCAGGGAAGTGAATTCTCTACAACATCCCTTGGTAACCTTCTCCAGGGTTTTATCAAATGTATGGTGAGGTAGTTGTGATGCAGAAGCCAATAAACATATTAACTATATGAGCCAAGCTACAAGCACTGGAAACGGGTATGTGTTTGGGCACCTCGCCTTAATGGTAGAGAGATGTATTTACAAAATAGGCTGCACAAACAGAAACCATTTGCCAGGAACAGATGTAGGAAGTTGATTCAAGAGAAATTGCCACAATAAATTCTGTTCCAACTCATGGGCAATGTGAATAAGTTATTGTTGGTTATAACATTTTTTTAAGTAAGTTTATTTCCTTGTCAATTCCTAGCTTTAGTTCCTAAATCAGGATTGTTAACAATGGAGGGAAAAAAAAAAGTCCATAGCTGAAAAGTTTTCAAATGACTAGGATTCTGTGAAAAACTAGGTCTTAGCAAACAAAACATACATGTTGTTATAACAGTTTACTTCTTTCTCTGTATATTACACCTTTTCTGCAACGATTGTGTAATTTTTTATAATTGGAAAAAAAGATAACCATCAAAATAAATGTAAAATGTAAACCAACTTCTGGTGAAATTATTTGGGGGAAAGATGTAGCCATATATCTGACCAGGGTGCTTTTAACTGGAAATGGACATTTAACTAGGCTTTAAAACAACTAATTAAAAACAGAAAACGCACAGAACTCTCTCTAAAAGCCTCTGTGCTAGGACTTCCTGTTGAACCCCCGATATCACAGCAATCTCTCCATGGAGATGACCCGCATGCAGGGCACCCATTTGCTCCCAGTGCAGAAGCTCCCGTGCACACAGTGTGCCACAATAACACTACTATTTAAAGGGAGAGGGGAAAAAGGTAATGCCAAAATACATCTTAGAGGAAGAGAAAATATCCCACCCCAGAGCGTGCTCCAGGTGTTGAAATTTTGTAACCACTCCCCTGTCCCACCAGCAAAAGTTTTATTCCTCTGGCAATTCGGAGTAAAGCCGGCGTCAGGTATAATTTCATTTTCATGATTTAAGTGTTGCTGCAGGACAAGGAACACACTATTTAAGTAACTGTCTTAAGATCTGGAGCAAGTAGGGGTTGGGGGTAGGCGTGCCCCTCAACGCACTTCAGGAACCTTTCCTATAGAAACAAATCCAGTAAAATTAAGAAAGGCAAGGCGTTCTCAACACAGCAGGGGCCCTGGTGGGAAGCAATTTATCAAAATTAAAATATTTCACAGATCATTTCTTCCGAAAAGTTTTCATGCTGTCAATAATCAACAATTATTTTCCTCTTGGAGTGGCAGCTACTGCCTCTCTAATAAAAAGTCAAGGCCCAGGAGTGTCAGGAGACCCTCGGAGCACGCCACCTGCCCCCATCAGCCGGGGTGCTGGCCGTGAAAGCCCCTGGGAGCCTTCCTCGAGACAGGGCTTTCCAGAGTCGCCGCAGAGCCCGAAATAGACGCGCTCCAGAAAGCAGCCGGCCGGCCCCCGCCTCCCACTCCGTGCCCCGCCGCCCTCCGCACTCACCATCGCCACTCGCCTCGCGGCCGCCGCCCCAGGACTGCTCGGGGCTCCAGGCCGACGCCAAGTTCAAACCTCGCCGCCGCTCCAAGGAGGCGGCGCCGGGCATCGCCGGCGGGGCCCAAGGCGCTCAACAATGGGCGGCCCAGCAGCGCCCCGCGCCACCGCGCCCCTGCTATGGCTGCACGGCGGGCTCGGGGAGCGCGGCTGGAGGACGCTGATCCCGCGCGGGGCGCCGAGGATGCGGGGCGCTCACACACCTCGCGTCCCTCCCGAGCCCGCGCAGTCCACCCGGCGCCCGCCGCTCCCGAAGAGCCGCGCTGGCTCGGCGCTGGCTCGGCGCTTGCTCGCCACCAGGTAATCCCACAGGAAGCCTCCCGGATTGGCCCGGGAGCTCAGGACCGGATTTGCATTTCAATGGCAAAGAAGGCTCCCTAAGGTTTGAAAACGGATTCTGGGGTGGAAGCGTCGCGCTCCACTCGCCCCTCCGCGGTCCTCGGGTCCTTGCGGTATTAAGGGGACCGAAGCACACACGCTCAGTCCCTCTGCCCATTCAATCAGAAAGGTGCCTTAATTACCCTCCCCCCACTGTAAAATGCAGAGGAATCCAAAAGCAAAATATCAACTTTAAGAAGCCCGCGCTTGCTTTTCAGAGGCTATATAGTTAGTAATTGATCAAATGAAGCATGAATGAAGCAAGGTAAAAAGTTCACAGCTTAAAAAAAAAAAAAAAAAAAAAAAAAAAAA
>NW_016806447.1:3829599-3833102 GCF_001698545.2 Rhinopithecus bieti
AGCTCGCATTACAAGGAAAATAGCCATCCTTTTTCTCAGCATACCCTCTTCTCAGTGTAAGTCACAGCAGAGATGCAGGTGGTGGTGAATGCCGCTGAAGCCTCCCTTACCGGCCTGTTTTTGTTTCCATAAGCACCGTCTCTGATTAGACAAGAGACGTGATTCCTTCGGTCGTCATGACTGTAATTTCAAGAGATTTTTGATTCAGCTTTGCAAACTTTGGAATTTTAGAAAATCCATTTGCATTTATTTTGCATTTATGATATAGACGTCCAGTTAATATTCTAAAGGAAGGGATGGTGCTAGTTTAAGTTTCATCTTTCTTCAAAGGTTCTTCCAGCCTCTTTCAACGGAGGTAGGAACTTTTTCCCCTCAGAGTCCTCTCTTAATTGCTCTCACGTGTCTTCTTCAGAGATGAAAGTAACAGTAAGGTTTGAAATTGGCTTTATTCTAATTCAAGCAGAATCTGTTGTTAAATGTCCAGGTTCTATATTTAAGGTAATAAATATACATATGGACACAGAGAAGACCTTACTAGGTAGGAAATAGAAACCTCCCTTACCAAACAGCTGATACCACATTTGCCTTTACTTGTCTGTGCTCTTATATCCTGGCAGAATGCAGGAGCATTAGCAGCCACGGCAACCGCTGAATAACCTCTTTACTGAAACCTTCATGGACAGGCTCCTCCCCGCCATAAAGTATTATCTTCCTTAAAACCGTATTTTGTTTTACCTATGGTATCACACACAGGTATCAACACATACACACCTGTCACGCAGTCATAGGGTAACCACAAACATTGTTGCTAGGCATTGGAAGCAGAGAGGTTAACATGGTTTGTTCTGTGTCCTCATGTCCTGTGGGAATCTTGTTTGGGGGAGAGGGAGGTGATGTCCAGAACTTAAGCTTTGAAGAAATAGACAGCCCCTGCAGTTTATAACGCACATTGCCGCTGCCACTGCGTGTGTTGGGGGCGGGGGGAATAAGAAGTATTAGCTGGAGAATACAGCCAGGAGTTCTATGGGCAGAACAGATAAGGCCTCCTCTCCTGCTGCTGCCTTATCTTGTTTTCTAAGTGCTGTGGGTCAGGTGAAATCTCATAAGGGTGGAACAGATCCCTCTATTTCTGTGTGAAACATCACTGTAAATTGGTGATTAAAAACACACTTTGGGTCCAAATCTCACCTCCCACACAGCATGGATGTTACGCCAGTGAAATTCATCACTATGACCAGAGGTCCCTGGGCTTCCTTTGTAACATAGATTCTGGAAAAACACTTTTAACTTGTATCTGCAATATAGAACCATCATCTGATATTTTTAGATGAAAACAAACAACTTGTCTCATGGGATCAAAAGTAAGACATGAAGAAATTTCAGCAACAATACAAAAGTATGCTAATGTCTCTCTGCATGAGCTGGGGGTTAGTTTCCTCAACTGGTGCCTCAGTTCTCCTGCAAAGTGGTCTGTCCCTTCCTTCACAAAATGAAAGAATGACCTGAAATAGTTACACATATCATGTATGTGTATGTGTAAACTCCCAGCCACTATTAAAGATGTTCTCTGTAAAATCACACTGCCCTTTAGTTCCTGTATTAAGACTGCTTTCAGAAATAATGCATCACATTAGAACCCAAAGCATTTTACTTTTTATTAAAATCAAGTATATTAATGAAGAAATAAAGCTTTAAAAATGCTAAAATATTTTGGAAGAAAGTTACACATAGGAAAAAAGTGCACAGCCTGTCTTAGAAAGGGTGTACATGGCCAGTCTGGAACTTGTAATTTGTATTTTCTTTTGTTTGAAAGTTTTATTTTAAACATTTTAATGGACAGATGATTCACATGCCATTAAAATTTACACTTTTCAAAAGACATTTTTAAATAGGCTACCATTTTTTTGCTCCCTTTCCTTCCCCAAAGCCACCTCTGGTGCTGGACTGTGTTGTGGAAAGGAAAGAGCAGAGAGACTGGAATAAGTCCCCAACATGGTAGAGCAGCACAGCACCCACCTGCACAGAGGTATACCAGAATGAGGTGTGCAAGGTCCCGCAGGTGGTCCTAAGTCAAAAACAGGGAGTTAGTGACAGAACCCACAACACTGGCAGCCAGAACAGCACTGTGTGCATTTATGCCAAGTCAGTTTCCTCCCTTCTCTCTTAAACATTTCAGCCTACCAATCCAAATGTCAATGTAAGATAAATATAATAACCTGCAAAAAATACTTAAAATCAGATCAAATTAGAGTATGCTTATTGAGGATCTAATATATTCAGAAGGGTCTGATTCATATTGTATACATATAGATATTTAGAAGTTTGTTTTTTTACTACAGTTGATTACTTAGGAGGGACCTATGAGAATGAGTATCTTTTCAGACAAAAGCTCTAGAAATTTCAGATGACTGTCATACATCTCTAAATTCTAGATTCAGCACTTATTCTTTGAATTATTTCATCTTAATTTAAAGGCTAATACATTTTCAGTTTGTCTAATACATTTAATTAATTGTATATTTAAAAAGACTACATCTAGAAATCATACATTATTTGGGTTCTGAATTTATTCACAAGTTTAACTTTTTTATATATTATGGCAATTTGGTTTTGTAACATTTGTTATACTTTAAAATGTTCAACTAAATTTCACTTAAAAATAGTCTATGAGGCTGGGCTCATGCCTATAATCCCAGAATTTTGGGAGGCTGAGGTGGGAGGATCACTCAGGACCAGCCTGGGCAACATAGGGAGACGCCATCTCTACAAAAAATAAAAATAAGGCCGGGCGCGGTGGCTCAAGCCTATAATCTCAGCACTTTGGGAGGCCGAGATGGGCGGATCACGAGGTCAGGAGATCGAGACCATCCTGGCTAACACGGTGAAACCCCGTCTCTACTACAAAATTCAAAAAACTAGCTGGGCGACGTGGCGGGCGCCTGTAGCCCCAGCTACTCGGGAGGCTGAGGCAGGAGAATGGCGTAAACCCAGGAGGCAGAGCTTGCAGTGAGCTGAGATCCGGCCACTGCACTCCAGCTGGGGTGGCAGAGCGAGACTCCATCTCAAAAAAAAAATAAAAAGATAAAAATAAATAAAAATAAAAAAATTAGCCAGGCGTGGTGGCATGCACCTGTGGTCCTAGATATTAATGATAGGGAGGCTGAGGCAGGAGGATCATTTGTGCCTAGGAGTTTGAAGCTGCAGTGAGCTAGGGTCGTGTCACTGCACTCCAGTGTGAGCAACACAGCAAGACCCTGCCTCTAAAAAAAAAAAATAGACCACGCACGGTGGCTCAAGCCTGTAATCCCAGCACTTTGGGAGGCCGAGACAGGCGGATCATGAGGTCAGGAGATCGAGACCATCCTGGCTAACACGGTGAAACCCTGTCTCTACTAAAAAATACAAAAAAATATTAGCCGGGCGAGGTGGCGGGCGCCTGTAGTCCCAGCTATTCGGGAGGCTGAGGCAGGAGAATGGTGTGAACCCAGGAGGCGGAGCTTGCA
>NW_016806447.1:3835897-3849248 GCF_001698545.2 Rhinopithecus bieti
GGAGGCGGAGCTTGCAGTGAGCTGAGATCCGGCCACTGCACTCCAGCCTGGGCAACAGAGCGAGACTCCGTCTCAAAAAAAAAAAGTCTATGATTACTTCTATACTTTATTTTATTTTATATTGAGATGGAGTCTCGCTCTGTCACCCAGGTGGAGTGCAGTGGTACGATCTCAGCTCACTGCAACCTCCACCTCCCTGGTTCAAGCAATTATCCTGCTTCCCAAGTAGCTGGGATTACAGGTGCACACCACAATGCCTGGGTAATTTTTGTATTTTTAGTAGAGATGGGTTTCACCATGTTGGCCAGGCTGGTCTTGAACTCCTGACCTCAAGTGATCCGCCCATGTCAGCCTCCCAAAGTGCTGGGATTACAGGCGTAAGCCACTGCGCCTAGCCTATACTTTAAAATATTACTAAATTTTACTTAGAAATAGACTACCATTATTTCTTACCAATTCAGTTTGACATTCCTTCTATTATTCCAACTAAAGTTTTGATGTGAAAAACAATTATTTGAAATGTAAGAATCTTTACTAAATAATTATTAACTCTTTCTTGCCACAGTCATACAATAAATTCCCTGGTTCATCTATACCAAGCTTGCCCAGTCCTCAGCTTGCAGGCTGCATGTGGCCCAGGATGTCTTTGAATGTGGTCTTAAAAAAATTCATGAAATTTCTTAAAACATTATGAGATATTTTGTGGGTTTTTTTTTTTTTCGTTTTTTAGCTCATCACCTATTGTTAGTGTTAGTGTATTTTAGGTGTGGCCCAAGACAATTCTTCTTCTCCAGTGTGTCCCAGGGAAGCCAAAAGATTGGACACCCCTGCTCTATACTGTTCTTTTCAATGTTGACACCTTAGAGAAACAATGTCTATGTATAAGTTGAAAGTCAGTTTTAGGAACTGTTTAATGACCAATATAAACAACACACTACAAAGAAAGAACACACTTGAAATATAGATTGTTTGCTTAGGAGAGAAAATATGAGGAGGAACAAATGATGTGCTGCTTTCTCAAATGGGTGTTGGGGTTTAGTGTGAACAATATATAACTTCTAGCATAATATTCACTTTCATAAATATTTTGATTTTTTGGAACCACTCACAACAAAATGAAAAACAAGTGAACAACCATCCTAGGTGTCCTAGGATAAGATGTTAAAATGGAAACTTTAGGGAAATGCATTCAAGGCCACGCCAACCCCTTAGAAATGATCTATTTCATGTAGTGAACATGAAGGAGGAAAACTGTAATTTCTTTCAGCGTCTCAGAGTTACTTTGTCTTTTCAAATGCCTTTTAACATGTCTATCACAGTCTTTTCCCTTAAATAGGCCAGTGAGCCCCCAGATCCTCTGAGCTGATACCTGCCTCACCCTCTCTCTGGATAAAGTCTCTTTGGTTGGCAGCTATTTCACAGCGACCAAAGCACCTCCAGGTTTTCTGTTGTTCTTTATAGCCCCAGGACTAGGGTCCCAAGTAAAGGCCTTAATGCATCTGGGCTGTTATCCCGAAAGCTATGTAGAATCTTGCACAGGTGAGAACCCAAAGAAAAGAGAGAGGAGGACTAGGTAGGTGCAAGTTATTCACCATGCCACTACCAAAGTATGTTAGCACAGCAGTCAACTACAATGTACGTGGAGCCTGTATCAAACCTGTATAGGTTTAAACAGAGGCAAAAAGGTTAGGAAAGAACAGAGCAACAATACTAGCAGAATGAGACCTACAGGGATAGCCTCAGAGGGTGAAGGTAGCCAGCAAGTTCTTGTCCTCATGGAGATACGGGACACAAAGGACCCTGTCAAGGCGATGGGGGTCACTGGTTAAATAACGGTCACACAGGTCAGCAGCCCCAAGTCATAAAGGAGACAAGAATTGACAGCATTCTTTTGGGGAAGTCTTGGTTGAAAGATTGGAAATGCATCCTGTAAATTGGAAGCAACCTAAGTGTTCATGTAGAAAATGGTACATTCATTGCAAAGGATATTATGCAGCATTTAAAGTGAAAGAGGGGGGTCCTATATGTGTTGACATGGAGAGATGTCCACATTATCTAGTGAAAAAGCTTCCCATTTGCTGTCTACATCCACCAGTACATATAATATTTGTTACATGTTTTATAAATATCCAGAAAAACTTCATGGAGGAAATGCTAAACTATTGTGGCATTGCAGGGAGAAGAATTCTGGGTGATAAATAAAAATTTATCATTTGTTTTAAACACTTCTATAGACTTTGAGGATTTTTTTAAAACAAGAACTATGATTTACTCTTTGAATTACATTTGTATAATAAACATTTTAATAATTTTAAAAAGCATCCTGGGTTCTAAAGTAGTTCCATCAAATAAGTTAATTTTGATTAACTGAATATTTTACTTTCTGCCTACCCATTTCTATTCCTTTCTTATTCTGAGGCATAAGACAACCCAAGAAAAATGTTCAGAGTCAAAACTCGACTCAACTGTCGCACCTTGAGGGTAAAGGCAATTTCCCAAGAGCCTGGGTCCTCCAAGGCTAACAGAGAAAGAAAGAAGAAAAGGTAGAAAATGAAAAACAGAGAAGGCGAAAAAAGAGAGAGAAGGCTAGGCGCGGTGGCTCATGCCTGTAATCCCAGCACTTTGGGAGGCCGAGGTGGGCGGATCATGAAGTCAGGAGATCGAGACCATCCTAACATGGTGAAACCCCGTCTCTACTAAAAATACAAAAAATTAGCGGGGCGTGGTGGCAGGCGCCTGTAGTCCCAGCTACTCAGGAGGCTGAGGCAGGAGAATGGCGTGAACCTGGGAGGCGGAGCTTGCAGTGAGCCAAGATGGTACCACTGCACTCCAGTCTGGGCAACAGAGCGAGACTCCATCTCAAAAAAAAAAAAAAAAAAGAAAGAAAGAAAGAAAGAGAGAGAAAAGAGATGGAGGAGGAATGAGGAATGGGGAAGAGAAAGGGGGAAGGAATGAGGGAAATTTGCTGGAGGGTAAAGGCAGGGAGGGAGGTCAGGAGAAACACTATAAGGAGAAAAAGCAGACTTCTATGAATGAGAATTTGTGCGAGAACACAAATGTTACATTACCCCAAAGAAGAACACACACCAGGCTGTTAATATAAGTTACCTGGGAAAGGTGGGGCAGGGAAATGATTAACTTTATGGTTTCATTTATGTTGTGTTCTAGTTATCTGTTACAACATCAAATAAAATTTTTTTTTAAAATAAAACACATGCATATAGATGATTATGAAAAAGAAAAAAAACTAGTTGGCAAAACTACCTTGATTGTAACTTGGGCATGTCACAGCCTAAAACTTCTACCCTTCACCTACATTCATGGGCAAATAAATATGACATTTGTTATCAGAGGCTTTTATGTAACGTGGTAAAACAAGGGCTTTCAGATAAAATTTTAATGGAAAACTGTGAAATTCCAGAAGTTATCAGATTTATATGCCACCAGCATCTTGGATGGCACTGTCTAGAAAAGTAAATAAAAATCAGTTATTACTGCATTGACTGATAAAAACTGTCCACACTGGTCACTGCTCACATATGCACATTTTCCTCATTTGTCATTGCTATGTCACCAACCACATTACAACTTTTTCTTTCCTGGAGACAAGGAATTAATTTCTATGCCTAGAATAATTTGACAGCATAATATAAGGAGAGCTCAGTGCTAGACATGACTTAGATAATCATCAAACTTTTCATTCCACTTACATTTAAGCTGGCAGAGTATCATTCAGGAAGTTTCAAAATAGCTTAAGATAAGGGAATTTTCTCATTCTCCTTTCTTTTTTTTTCCTTCTTATCTTCCTTTCTCTCTCCTTGACCCATTTCAATTCAACTGCCACCTACTAAGAACCTGTTATATGCCAGGGATAGGGATATGAAGATGGATGAAGTCCAACCCTAACTTCAAGGAACTCACAGTGTGGTGGAAAACCCAGGTATCTAAAGAAATTATTTCAGTCCCATGTACTAAGGATGGTGGAGTGTGGTGGTCAGAAGTGTGGACTGAATTCAAGATCTTGCCTGCTGGGGGTGAGGTCAGTTGATCTCACTAAGCCTCAGTTTTTCCTCTGTGAAAATGGTAATTACATCTTCCACAGAAGGTTTTATAAAAATTAATATGGGATAATCATTGAGTGTGTGTCCGGGGGCAAGGTAACAGTGAGATATTAACTGCTTACTCATAACATTGACTTTTCCAGTAACCTTCATCTTTCTTCCCAGTCAGTGTCATTCACTGACCAGAGGAAAAACAAGGGAACACAACAGAACTCATAGAACAAAGGAATCCAGGCGCCAGACTTAAGGTGTGCAAGAATACTCAATTAGAGCCAGTTTTTCATCCCAGCAGACGTTACAGCTTTCTAGGACTGAAGAAGAAAGGCAAGGAGAGCCAGAGGGAAAGTGGAGGGGAGTTAGGGGTCTTACGTGGGGTAAGATGGAAGCTCCAGAGAGGCAGAGAGAGTTGAGGGCACAAAGGATGTGGTCCCTGGTCCCAGGCAACACTCCGGAGAACTGGCTCAGTCCCAGAGTCCCTGCGAGCCCAGCATAGAGTGGAAATGAAAGAAATGTCTGTGTGGCGCACCTGGGCTGGAGAGAGTGTCATGCCTTCTACCAATCTTTCCAGTCCAGAGTGGTTCAGGAGAGGCAAACTGTTTCTGGTAAGCCAAGAGGGCACAGATTCCTAATCCATCTGAAAAGGCTGCAGATACCAACATCCCAACACCAGACACCAACCAGACACTAGCATGGGGAATAGTGACAAGAATACCAAAGGTTCAGTCTCATCCAGACACACAGACGCGTGCGCAGGCGCGCGCGCACGCACACACACACACACACACACACATGCACACATATCCTAGACTCTGCCTAAGCCTCTTACAACTTAGCTGCAACCCCAGGAGCTAGAGGGGATCCTGAATTGGCTGATACTAAGTTTCTGTCTCCCAGCTGAATGAGGTCTCAAAATAGAAATTATGGTCAGTTTTTTTTTTTTTTTTTAAAGAAACAGTTACATTTCTCACTTAATTATGTCTGTGGTTCATTATTTGTACCTAGCAAACATGCTAAGTGTTCAATACTATGCCTGGCACATGACAGTTGAAAATAGTGGCTATCATAATTTTGATAAATAGTTCTATCTGTTGGTAGCAAGCAAAGGAGAGGATATTTATGTCAGGGAAGGATGTGCAGGACATGTTTGGGAGAGGTCCTGAAGGATGTGCATGAACTTGCTAACTAAGAGGAGGGGAGGAATAGTTCAGGGCAGAAAGTTTGAAGATCTCAAAGCATCAAACAGCACAGGCCAATTGTGGAACTGCAAGTAACATCTCTAGGGCATGGGCAGGTGGCAGTTGATAATAGATGGAAAGGCAGATGATGGAAAATAATGGCCCTTTAGGCCATCTTCAAGATCTAGACTTTATATTGTAGGCAAAGAGAAATCACTAAAACTTTTACACCAGTGTCATGATCGGATCTGCACTGTTCAAGACGTCATGCTGACAGCATGTTGAGGATATTGAATGGGAGGTGCCGGGCTCATTGATTTTGATCATAATGACTTTGTCACCAAGGTGGAATCCCATTTCAGTTGAGACAGCATTGCATCATGGTTAAAAGTGTAGTCTCTGAAGCAGAATATGTAAATTTGAGTCCTGGCTGCAGTGCTTATGATGTGACCTTGTGCTGACCACTTACCCCATGAAGCAGCTTTCTCATCTATAAAATGAGAGCTAAACATTGAATCTGAATCATAGAGTTGCTGAAGTTCGAGATGTAATACTTTATATGAAGCACTTAGGACAGTCTCTGCCATAAAGGAAGTGCGTATTGAATTTTAGCTCTTATTAATCAGGCAGCACTTAACATGAATGGGGGTGAGTGATGATTATGTGGGAGAAATAGGGTAATGTCTTTCACTTGTGGTATTTATTTAAATGTTGGTCCCCAAGCAAAATTTCAGAGAAGAAAATCCACTTTGTAAATTCACTTGTAAAAGGTACAGGTCAAGCTGCAATCCAAACAAAACCTCACCAGCTTGAAACTGATTCTGGCTGTTTGCGCTGGAGAAAGTGTTTTTCCTTTTCAACCTTGAAGCTCTCAACAGGGTTGACGTGAATTACTAACAGCTGCCACCTCCTATTAGCGGCAACAACCTTCTGGAAGAAGGTGAAGTGTGCTTGGTATGTGAAGGGCATTTGACTCTTTGAAAAAGACATGTGATCTAGGCGACAATGAGTACTGATGGCCCAGAATCCTGAAAGGTAAAACTCCACGAGTGACAGGTCCTTAACAGCATGGGTTCAACTGGAGTGCATTCAAATACTGGTAGGTCCTTGTCACTGAGGAGAATGTGCCTGGGGAGCATGGGGAGGTGGTGTGTGCAGGGTGGACAGGCTGAGCTGGATGGCATTCAGAACCTAACCTGTGCCTGAGCAGAAGTGAGAATATTATTTTCTGTTGAGACAAGTGAGTATTTTAATTGATGATGTCCAAAAAGCACAAGACTTGAGGACTGAAATCTTTTCTGGGGCATAATCCCATATGTTCTAATGGAAGCTTTTTTTTTCTTCTAGAAAAATATTCATGTTTTAATGACATAGATGAAGTTAAGTAAAGGCTTGGGGGAGGTATGAGGAAGGGGAGGCATAGAAGATTTAGGCATGGAATTCGGTGCAGTCCTATCCTTGGCTTGCAATTTGTATTTTAACAAATACTGCTTCCCTGTCTGAGAAGCTGCCTGATGACTGGGTGGGGTGGCGGCGCCTGTATCCCAGCTTGGGAGCGAGGACAGGAGAAGGCGTGGAACCCGGAAGCGGGAGCTTGCAGTGAGCTGAGATCCGGCCCACAGCACTCCAGCCTGGTGACAGAGCGAAGACCGCTCAGAAAAAAAAGAAAAAAAAAAAAAAAAAAAGAGTCGAGGGCACAGTGTGGTGAGAGATAACGAGATGAAAGGAGAAGAAAGACTAAGCCGAGTAGACCCTGGGATGGAAGCACTAGCAGTGCCTGAGGCGAGCGTGGGGGGACTTTTAAGACTAGATGGGTATGCTGACGTGAATCTTATGGATAAGTAGAGGAGACAGGAGAACTAGATGAAATGAGAAAGGTGACACTGTCATAACCTTGGCATGCAAGTTGAACCAGAATGACTTATAGCAATCTGTTTTAATGACTGATAGCATCATGTTTTTCCATTGCTACAACTTACACTTATTTATTAAGAATGCTTCACTGACCAAGAAATCGTCAAAGACACCCAAATGATTTCTTCATAACAAAAAAAAACATCAAACAAGAAAACTTAAATTCTTTTAAAAAATTGCTCATTGATTTGGCACTTCATGTCTTTGCATCTATTCGAATTTTGGGCCTTTCAAAAAGACCGTGGATTACTTTTATTCATAGAATTCAGAAACCACCCATCCCAATGACTTAGTTGTCTCTTAACACTTGTGGTATATGAAGTTTGACTCATATATTGAAATGTTCATCAACATTGCCATACGACTGCTTTAAAAAAATCAAGTGCTATGAAAAGTGAAACTTCAAGAGATAAAAGCAAGAAAGTTTGCTAGGGTAAAACTAATTGGGTTCCTGGAATGCAAATGACTTCCTTTGATGATTTTTTCTCCTACTGAGGTCCAGACCATATGATATTAAATGTCTACAAAATTCTAAAAGGGCTAAGTCTTATTTGGTGCTCTGATGTCAGCAAAAAAAACAAAACAAAACAAAACAAACAAACAAACAAACCTTATGTTTACTTTAAACCTTAATATTTTGTTTGAAAAGAAAATTTTTCCATTAGCTAGTTGGCAGTTTCATTGGACTGAAGTGCTGGCCTCCTTGGCTCTCAAAGAAACAGAAATTAAATGTTAGCTCCTGTTTACCTTTTTTGGCAGTTCTCACTTAAATTATTGATTTAAAAATTAATTTGCCTCTTCTTCTTTAAAAACCTACAAACAATGTGCTTCTAAAAGGGATTCTAGCCAGTAACCACCATGATAACTCTTCAGAGTACTTAATTTTCTCAGATCTCTTTCATTTGCCTCAAATCACACATTTTATTTTAGATTTTCACGAGTAGATTCAAGCAAGAGGAAAATTTTTCTTGACTTTCCAGTTTATTTGCTTTTAAGCACAACTTTCTCCCCGTAGGTGTTCAGGAAACTGTTCTACTCCAAGCCGGATGTGAGTGTTATTCCACATACTTCAGCACTTTTGCCTAGAAACCAGAAGATAAGATGGAGGGAAAATATGTTTTTAAAGTTCTTATAGTCAGCACATTTGGGCGGTGTCCAACATGTGCTTGTATTGGCCAAAGGCAAGAAGATAACAGAGTCCTGAGCAGATTCTAGCAGGCTCTTGGCTGCCATTTCTTGATTGTAGACCAAAAATCATGGCAATACAGACAGACACACTTGCCCACAAAAAGCTGCGCCATAGTCTATTGGTAAGAGAAGCAGCCACCATGTATTTTGTGCCGCCTGGCCATTCACCTCGTCTGGTTATTTATATACTTTTTTTCTAATTTTTACAATAATACCTTAACGTAGCTATTATCAGTTCTGTTTTATAGAAGAGAAAATGAAGCTCAGCTTTCAAGTAACTTTCCAAGGTCCAACAGTAAAGAAGGCAGAGAATGTAGACTCAGAGAAGCCTGCCCAACTGCAAAGCCCACACTTTTCTCTCACACCACCCTGGTGTGAGAGAACCAAGATGTGCTGCAGGTTAAACTATTTTAATAAGAGGACAAAGTTTGCTATCTCCCAGAGGGTAATGGAAAGTGGACACATTCATTCTCTGCAGGCAAAGACTTTATTCCTATTCAGGGCACTAAGAAAAACCAAGGTACATATAAACCCTTTTACCTCATAAGTCTAAAGGGTGATGGACAAAGCCCCAGATGTCTCCAGAATGATTTTCCTCAGTAAATGGGAATTTATTCAAATATTCCTTAAAAATTGTGCCTTTTCACATAACTTTGCCTGATTTCATCCTAATTTGCTAAGCTATAAGCGTCAGATTTTTTCTTTTTTCTTTTTTCTCTCTTTTTTATTTATTTATTTTTTAGACAGAGTCTCGCTCGGTCGCCCAGGCTGGAATGCAGTAGTGAGATCTCAGCTCACCACAAGCTCCGCCTCCCGGGTTCAGGTCATTCTCCTGCCTCAGCCTCCCGAGTAGCTGGGACTATAGGCACCTGCCACCATGCCCGGCTAATTTTTTGCATTTTTAGTAGAGATGGGGTTTCACTGTGTAAGCCAGGATGGTCTCAATCTCCAAGGGTCAGAGTTTTTCTAACGACCTTTAATGAGTCAAATAATTACCATTTTACAAGCATGTCCTGGTTTCCCTCCATTTTCCTTTGTCTGAGTTTCGGTCCTTTCCTAAACGCCAATCTCTGCTATGGAAATTCTAGCCAATCTCTCAGGACCTGCAAAATATATTCCTTTCTCAATGAAATGCCTCTGATCCTCATCCAAAAGCAACTTCTCTCTTTTCTAAGTGTTCAAAACTGCATAATTCAATAATCTACTATAGCCTTTATCACATTTTAACTTTAATAAAGCTATTGATACCGTTAAAACAAAAATCTTCCCCCCTAGATGAAGTGGGTTAGGAGCAGGGATTCTGCCTCATTCATCTCTGATACCACATGGTGAGTAGCGCACACAGGTATGGTTGAATTCATGTTCCTAGAACACTAGACACATGCCCATCACCTCATTTTTATAAGGCTAGGTTGTCCTCCTTGTCCCTCTTTGTTTTTGTAAGTCCCATTCTTCCAAGATATTTTCTCAGTTGCTCCAGCCATTTTTTCCACAAATTTATGAACCAAACTTTTGGTACTTATCATAAAACTGCTGAGAAGCATATGTGTATGCCCTGTATTCCCAACAAGATCTACTCCTGGGGCTAATCTATCTGAATATTATTCTTGCTACTGACAACAGCTTCCATTTATTGGCCAGTGTTTCAGGCAGTCTGCTGAGTGTTTTATTTCCCTTATCCTGTTTAATCCCTTGAATAACTTTAGGATCCCCTGACTTTGTTCCTCAGCCTGTGTCAGCTCTCAGCCTTCTCTACTATCATCTATGTACTTACCTACCTATCTATCCTCTAACTATGTATCTATTGATTGATTGATGACAGGGTCTTACCCTGTCACCCAGGCTGGATTACAGTGGCATGATCACAGCTCACTGCAGCCTCAAAGGGATCCCTGGGCTTAAGGGATTCTTCTGCCTCAGACTCCTGAGTAAGTGAGACTACAGGCACACATCATCATGACCAGCTAATTTTAAAATTTTTTATAAAAATGGGGCCTCTATGTTGCCTAGGCTGGTCTTGAACTCCTGGCTTCAGGTGATCCTCCCATCTTGGCTTTCCAAAGTGCTGGGATTATGGGCATCAGC
The DNA here is from genome assembly GCF_001698545.2 of Rhinopithecus bieti. Classification (NCBI taxonomy): domain Eukaryota; kingdom Metazoa; phylum Chordata; class Mammalia; order Primates; family Cercopithecidae; genus Rhinopithecus; species Rhinopithecus bieti. Next base: position 3,846,321 of record NW_016806447.1, read on the forward strand.
CATCGTGCCTGGCCTCTACTTATAATAGACTCCAGGATTTTGACAACTAGACAGTAAGATTCTTGAGGGAAGGAACTACATCTTTCTTACTCATCTGAGTGCCTACAGTGTCTAGTACAAGGCATGGTAGATAACAGATCTCCAATAAATATTCCTTTGGAGGTTTGAAACTACTGAGATCACAAAACAAATAATGCTTTGAAAACTGTTTCTAGAAATACCAGTGGTACGTCAATATGATGAATTAACAAGTGAGAACCCTGCTTCTGTTAGTATGGGAGTTGCCAGGTTAAGAATTCTGCTTTTTGTCCCCTTATCCATCATGAGATCCCCGCTCTTCATAAATGGGTGTGTTTTCACCGGGACTAATAAGCATCTGGACTTTGAGCTTCCCTCCCACTCCCTACCCATACCCCACCTTGTTTATCTCTGGTCTGTGTTCATATTCATGTCTGAAGGGAACAATGGTCTCTTCCTCATGTAGAGGAATGAATAAATCTGACAGAACCTAAAAGCATACCCAGAGGAAACTGTCTAAGCCCATGATTTATATCCCTGGTTTTCTTATTAACTAACTGCCAGACTTCAGAAAACTGGAGCCAACCCAAGAAGGACCCCTGGCAGGCGGTATGAACCCTAAGACCAGAGACTAGTATGCCACAGTTGCTGAAGAGTGGGGGTAATGAGGAGGATGAGTGGGGAGAAGGTAAGAAATGGCTTCTAAAAACTTGACATGGCCAGGTGTGGTGGCTCACGCCTGTAATCCCAGCATTTTGGGAGGCCGAGGCGGGAGGATTGCTTGAACCCAGAAGTTCAAGATCAGCCTGGACAACATGGAGAAACCCTGGCTCTACAAAAAAATGCAAAAATTAGGCGGGCATGGTGATGTGTGCCTGTAGTCCCAGCTACTTGGGAGGCTGAGGTGGGAGGATCACTTGAGCCTGGGAGGTGGAGGCTGCAGTGAGCTGAGATTGTGCCAGCCTGGGCAACAAAGCAAGACCCTGTGTTAAAACAAAATAACAAAAAAACACAAAAAAGGAAAGGAAAATGAAAGAAAGGAAGGAAGGAAAGAAGAAAGAGAGAGAGAGAGAAAGAAAGAAAGAGAGAGAGAAAGAAAATAAAAGAAAAGGAAGGAGGGAAGGAAGGAAAAAGAGAGAGAGAAGAAAAGAAATTTGACATATGATCTAGGAAAAAAGGATTATTCTGCTTCCTACTATTAGAGGACAACTCAGCCTCAATCCTCATGTTATGAGGAGTCAGAGAGGTGGCTAAAGGTTCAAGGATGTGAATGATTTCCTCTCTCACCTACCTGAAAATGTGTAGGAGAGAAGAAAAGATAAATAACCTGTAGAAATGTAAGATCACTGTTCATAGAAAACAGTATCTCTTATATTAAAAATACTTTAAAATTTTGACTTCTTGACATATGAATTGATGAAAACATTATACAGAATCAGAAGAGTCCAACTTTTTAGTTCTAATTTAAAAACAACAGTAAGGCTGGGCATGGTGGCTCATGCCTGTAGTCCTAGCACTTTGGGAAGTGGAGATGGGACGTTTGCTTGAGGCCAGGAGTTCCAGACCAGCCTGGTCAACATAGCAAGACCCGTCTCTACAAAAGAAAAAAAAAGTAGCTGGGTGTGGTGGCACATGCCTGTAGTCCTGGCTACTTGGGAGTCTGAGGCAGGAGGATCACTTGACCCCAGGAGTTCAATGTTACAGTGAGCTATGATTGTGCCACTGCGCTCTAGCTTAGGCAACAAAGTGAGACCCTGTCTCAAAATAAACAAATAAATAAATATTTTTTAAAACAACAGTAAAGTGGCGACACAGGAGTTGTTTAATGGATATAGAATTTCAGTTTTGCAAGACGAAAAAGTTCAGAAGATCTATTGTACCACAATGTGAATATACGTAACGCTACTGAATTGCATGCTTATAAGTGGTGAAGGTGGTAAATTTTATGTTATGTATTTTCATCACAATTAAAATTTTTTTAACAAAACACAGTAAAGAACGAGTATGAAAAGAAGAAAATAGCCAAATTCAGAGGAAAATACACTATTGCTCAATTTGGCTGCTATTTAAACCCTACCGCACTCCTCCACCCTCTCCTTTTTTCTCTCAGCAAGCTGCCTAGCAGTTAACCTTAAATATCTTTTCTCTTTATGTGGACAAAAGGACAAAAAATAGAAAATATAAGACTACAGAAGCAGAGAGGAGAACTGTGGATCTTCTTCAGAAAAAAATCTTTCTTTCTAAACCATTGGCCAATAAGATTATTTTTAAAATTACCTTGGTATAATATATAAGGGCAAAAGAAGCTTTCGAAGACCCAGATAAGACTATATTAAGTCCCTAATCACACAGTGTGATTCCAACTCAAGTCTGATAGAGATTCATAGAGCTAACAGTTGAAGACAGTCATGGAGACAGACAAAATGAGAAGCTAAAGGAACCCAACTCAATTACTTATTACCTGGGCTACCTACCCACCCTCACCCCATCCCACTTTTTCTTTCTTATCCAGTGGGGAGGCTAAGCTGTTTATATTGACTGATTTAATTTGGGAAGGGACTTTAAAAAAAAAATCTGGCCTAGTTCTGAGTTTGTTTTTGAAATGGGTGTTTCTTGACCAAAGTGTCAGACAGCAAATGTTATTTTGATGTATGCTCCCTTTAGTTTGGAAATTTGGGGGGAAGATAACTTTTTTAAGGGTAATGAGGCAGAATCCCCTTAAGGCAAGTAATATTTTTTCACCAAATTAAAATGCAGGTATCCTTTACAAAACAGTAAAATAGAACTAGCTTTTCTTTGGGGAGTAAATAAGTTTCAAGTCAACTTGCCACACAGTTTGAGCTTACTGTCCCTATCAAAAGAAGCTGGTGAACAGAGAGAAACAGGGTATTCTTTTTTTTTTTTTTTTTT
>NW_016806447.1:3851305-3861193 GCF_001698545.2 Rhinopithecus bieti
AAACAGGGTATTTTTTTTTTTTTTTTTTTTTTTGGTCTCTAATTTGAAGTAACAGAATAAGTTCCAGTAAAAAGAATTTAATTAAAACATTTAAGATATATGCCTGCTGAAGCAATATCTTCAGTGTCAACAATAGGGATAGAATTATTCTCTGGTTTTCTTTTCTCTCTAAAAATATTACCTTAGTTTATTTTAGCCAAATGACCTTAGCACTTTGTATGCATATCACTTCATTGTTAATCTCATTTATAGAATTAGACTGGAAAATCTTGCTATGTTCATTTTTTTAGAGGGATAAATCATCTTGACTTTCTTTCTCACTGTGTCCTTCATGGAAATTGTATATAAAGCTCCTGTTTCCTAACTCTGAAAAACACCCTTTCCCTTAAATGTGGGGGGCCATGGTATCACATAAGTAACAAAAGTCAATACAGGTTGGGTATCTCTAATCCAAAAATCTGAAATCCATACTGCTTCAAAATCGGAAACGTTTTGAGCACTGACGTGATGCTCAAAGGAAATTTTCACTGGAACACTGTGGATTTTGGATTTTTGGATTAGGGATGCTCAACTGGTAAATATAGTGCAAACATATCAAAATCAAAAAAAAAAAAAAAAAATCTGAACTCCAAAACACTTCTAGTCCCAAGCATGTAGGATAAGAGATACTCAACCTGTATCAGCTCAACCTGTCTCTCTCTGGATGTTTCTGGCTGTTCATTCACCTAACATGTTTTATTAACATGTTTTATGTTTCCATGGGAACTGTGTGATGAAATCTGTCTGGCAGTCTGGGGAACTATAGGAAGGCCCTCTAAACTGGAACTGAGGGAGTACAAAAGGATTCTAAACCGAGATATAGAGATTAAATGGGAGTTGGGTTCGCAAAGAGAATGAAGAGGGCTGGCAGACCTAGGAAAGGGAAGATGCCAGTATGGATGGAGGAGAGCACAAAGGAAGAAGTGGTTACGGTTGGCACACAGCCTGGGCACAAAGGCCCCACCAGCTCCAGATACACAGCTACAGTCAGGTCCTGGTTAGGAGTTTGAAGTTTATCCAAAAGGCAACTGGAAGCCATTGGAAGTTTTTAAGCAGAGGGACAGGATCAGATCTGCATTCTTGAAGGATCACTATGGTTGTAGTGGACACTGATGGAGTGGGGCAAGGCCAGAGGTAGGGAGAACAGTTAGGGCACAGCCATGGGAGTACAACCTGGAGGTGATGTTGGCCCCTCTATTGCCAGCATGTAAGCTCCATGAGGCCAGGGGTCTGCTTGGTTTGTTTACTATACCTCAAGCATCTAGGAAAGTGCCTGGCACATAGTAGGTGGTCAAATGTTTGTTGAACAAACAAATAAATAGGTTAAACTAGAGTAATAGCAGAGGGGATTAAAAGAGAGGTGAGGACAGGGAGAAAAATTAGAAAGTGGAGTGGATAGGTCTTGTTAATCTTTGTTGAAACTCTTTTATTTTTATTTATTTTTTTGATACAGGGTCTCACTCTGTCACCCAGCCTGGGGTGCAGTGGCATGATCTCATCTCACTGTGACCCCCCAGGCTCAAGTGATCCTCCCACTTCAATCTCCCAAGTATCTGAGACCACAGGCATGCACCACCATGCCCGGCTAATTTTTGTATTCTTAGTAGAGAGAGGGTTTTGCCATATTGCCCAGGGTGGTCTCAAGTTCCTGAGCTCAAGTGATCCACTCGCCTTGGCCTCCCAAAGTGCTAGGATTACAGACATGTGCCACTGCACCTAGCCAAAATCTCTTTCTTGATTTATACAGTTATGCTCTTTGCTTTTCTTTCTATAATAAATCTGTTTGACTCAATATAAAATATCTAAGTCATTTTTCAAATAACATGCCTTTTTTAAAAAAAGTATACAATTCAATGATTTTTAACAAATGGAGTTTTGCAACCATCACCATAATCCAGGTTTAGAACATTTTCATCACCCCCAAAATTCCCTCAGGCCCAATCCCTGCACCCACCCCTAACCCAGGCATCACTGGTCTCCTTTTTGTCTCTATAGATTTTCCTTTTCTAGATATTTCAAATAACTTGAATCACAATATGTAATCTTTTGTGTCTGGCTTCCTTTACTTAGCATAATGTTTTTGAGATCCATTCATTTTGCAGCATGTTTCAATAGTTAATTCCTGTTTATTGTAGAATAGTATTCTATTGTATAGAAATACAATATTTCATTTATCCATTTACAAGTTGTTGAACACTTGGATTATTCCCACATTTGGTCTATGATGAATAATTCTGCTTTGAACATTTGTGTAAAAGTCTTGGAGTGGACAGACAGAGGCCTTGTTAATTTTTATTAGATGTGTGAGGCTGTGAGAAAAACAAAGGGGGCAAGGAAGATGCCCAGATTTCAAGCTTGGCAACTAATGAGTGATGATACCTAATTCACAGAAATGGGGAAGACTAGAAAGAGAGCAGCTTTGATGAGAAAGATTACCTCAGTCTGAAGCAAGTGCCTATGAGATATGGTGTGGGTGTGCCCAGTTGGCAGGTAGGCACATGGATGTGGAACCTTAGTTTCCTTAAAACATCTGACAAAGTTAGGCCTATTTTTGAGCAGCATGTCCCGTGTTTAAGATGCATTCCTCAGGTATAATAAAAACAATTCTCTGTGACTTAGGTTCGCCTCTATATAAATCTGACCAGAGAAATTCATGTAACATCCCACAAACTCGTTTTGGTTTGCACAACAATTATTTTTTTCATTTTAAGCAAAAAGTTTATTTAAACAAGATACTTGAAGGGCAAAGTATCTAGGATTCTCTTTTTTTGTTTTGTTTTGTTTTGTTTTGTTTTGTTTTGTTTTGTTTTTGAGACAGACCCTTGCTCTGTCGCAGTGTAGTGGCTCGATCTCAGCTCACTGCAACCTCCACCTCCCGGGTTCAAGCGATTCTCCTGCCTCAGCCTCCCGAGTAGCTGAGATTACAGGCACACCCAGCTAATTTTTTGTATTTTTAGTAGAGACAGGGTTTTACCATGTTGGCCAGGCTGGTTTCGAACTCCTGACCTCAAGTGATCTGCCTGCCTCGGCCTCCCAACGCGCTAGGATTACAGGTGTGAGCCACTGAGCCCAGCCATAGGATTCCTTTTTTGTTTGTTTGTTTTACAGTAATTTATCCCCACTTAAAGACAGATTCCCCTACATGTAAGAGCTACGTACAAAAAAGTTATAAAACTGTCCTTGGTTTAAGAAGGATAAATGAAAACATTAAAATTCTCCAATTGAACAAGGTATGCAAGGATTTTTATGTTTTTTTTTGTTTGTTTGTTTGTTAAAACAGTAAAAGCAAAATAACTTACCAGAATAGAAAGATAAGAGCTGAATGAGCATGCCACTAAAGGAGAAAGGGGGCATTTTCACAGGGTCACTATTTTNGGCTGGTTTCGAACTCCTGACCTCAAGTGATCTGCCTGCCTCGGCCTCCCAACGCGCTAGGATTACAGGTGTGAGCCACTGAGCCCAGCCATAGGATTCCTTTTTTGTTTGTTTGTTTTACAGTAATTTATCCCCACTTAAAGACAGATTCCCCTACATGTAAGAGCTACGTACAAAAAAGTTATAAAACTGTCCTTGGTTTAAGAAGGATAAATGAAAACATTAAAATTCTCCAATTGAACAAGGTATGCAAGGATTTTATGTTTTTTTTTTGTTTGTTTGTTTGTTAAAACAGTAAAAGCAAAATAACTTACCAGAATAGAAAGATAAGAGCTGAATGAGCATGCCACTAAAGGAGAAAGGGGGCATTTTCACAGGGTCACTATTTTTCCCTATCCCGTTTCCAATCAAAACATACCATTGATGTCAATCAAAACATACCATTGGCTGTTTAGTTAAAAAAACGCAATATGCTTGTGCACATATACCAGTTACTTTATGTGCAATAAAGGAATGGGGAAGGTGGAAATTAAATAATAGAGAAAACTATACTGTAGTAGTCAGGATTTGGTGGAACCAAATTGCAGTTTTCTAATTGAGAATGTCATGTTGGTCTGAAAAAAAGAGTTCTGGAGTAATGAAGCAGGTTCCCTTCTCAGTAGACACGTCCCGTCTGCTATTGGAACACATCAATTGTATCTTCATCCTCTAGTTCAAACTTTGCAGGTGTGTCTGTTTCATTGATTTGTTGGTGCCTGTCAAATCAGAATCTGATCGACCTCACTGGCAATCCCTGTCGTTCACAATATGCTTTCATTAGTTTACTAAGTGATGTATGCCTCTGTTTTTTGTTTGTTTTTTGTTTTGTTTTGTTTTGTTTTTTTGAGACAGTTTTGCTCTTGTCGCCCCAGCTGGAGTGCAATAGGGCGATCTTGGCCCACTGCAACCTCTGCCTCCTGGGTTCAAGCAATTTTACCTCAGCTTCCTGAGTAGCTAGGACTACAGACATGTGCTACTACATCTGGCTAATTTTTTTTTTTTTTGTATTTTTAGTAGAGATGGGATTTCACCATTTTGGCCAGTCTGGTCTCGAACTCCTGACCTCAGGTGATCTGCCTGCCTCAGCCTCCCAAAGTGCTAGGATTACAAGAGTGAGCCACCACGCCCGACCTATGCCTTTTAATCTTAAACTGCACCACAGAACCATCCTGCCCTGCCACCTTCAAATTAATATGATTGTTGTTCTCAGTCTTGACTCCTTCCTTGGGCTTTTCGCCATGGCAAGCACCGGAGTCTCCTCAGCTGCCACTTCACAAAAGAGGTACCAGGTTCTCACCGAACGAGCACGCAAGCAGCACCAGGAGCTGCAGAAGGAGGCTGCAGCGGTGGACAAGAGAGAGGGTACCTGACATTATGTGCTCCCTCCCCCCACCCTGCGTGCACCTGCACAACTTTTTTTTTTTTTTGATGGAGCCTCCCTCTGTCACCCAGGCTGGAGGGCAGTGGTGTGATCCTGGCTCACTGCAACCTCCGCCTCCCTGCAACCTCCGCCTCCCCAGTTCAAGCGATTCTCCTGCCTCAGCCTCCCGAGTAGCTAGGACTACAGGCGGGCGCCACCATGCCCAGCTAATTTTTTTGTATTTTTAGTAGAGGCGTGGGTTCGGCATGTTGGCCAGGATGGTCTCCATCTCCTGCCCTCGTGATCCACCTGCCTTAGCAAAGTGCTGGGATTACAGGCGTGAGCCACCGCACCCGGCCAACAATTTTAATAACATCTTCTATTTGCTTAACATTTCCCCTTTAAACAAACTGTTGTAAAGAATACATAACAGGCTGGGCATGATGGCTCATGCCTGTAATCCTAGTACTTTGGGAGGCTGAGGAGGAAGGATCACTTGAGCCCATGAGTTGAAGACCAGCAACAGTGTGAGACCTTGTTTCTACAAAAAATAATTTAAAAATTAGCTGGGCATGATGGCACATGCCTGTAGTCCCAGCTACTCAGGGGGCTGAGGTGGGAGGATTGCCTGAGCCCTGGAGGTTGAGGCTGCAGTAAGCGGTGATTACATCACTGCATGGGGGGGGGGGGTGTGACAGAGTCAGAAACTGTCTAAACAGAACAAAACAAAACAAAACAAAACAAAAAAACCAGCCTACATAACATAAAGTGAACCATCTTAACCACATGTAAGTGTACAGTCCAGGGGCATTAAGTACATTCATGTTATTGTACAACCATCACCAGCATTCATCCACAGAACTCTCTTCCTCTTGTAAAACTGAAACTTTGTATTTGCTGAACAATTATTGTCCAATCCTCCCACTCCCCAGCCCCTGGCAACCACCAGTCTACTTTCTGTTTCTATGAATTTGACTATTCTAGGTAACTTGTATAAGTGGAATTACACTGCATTTTTCCTTTTGTGACCGGCTTATTTCACTTAGCATAACATCCCCAAAGTTCACCTATGCCGTATTCTATGAAAGGATTTCATTCCTTTTGAAGGCAGAATAATAGGCCATTGAATGTTGATACCACAGTTTATTGATTTGTCCCTCCATGGACACTTGGGTTGCTTCCACCCTTTGTCTATCATGAATGATGCTGCTATGAACATGGGTATGCAGATACCTCTGAGTCCCTGCCTGCTCTGTATTTCCTTTTAAGAAATTAAGATACAAGAATTGAAAGATCTTTATCATACTTCATATAACATCATCCCACATTCTCGTTTTGGTTTGCACTACAATTTTAATAACATCTATTTGCTTAGCATTTCCTCTTCTTAAAAAAAAAAATGTTGTAAAGAACACATAACAGGCCAGGCATGATGGCTTATGCCTGTAATTCCAGCACTTGGGGAGGCTGAGGAGGGAGGATCATTTAAGCCCACGAGTTCAAGACCAGCTAAGGCAACAGAGTGAGACTTTGTTTCTACAAAAAATAATTTAAAAATTAGTTGGGCACAGTGGTGTATGCCTGTAGTCCCACCTACTCAGGGGGCTGAGGTGGGAGGATCATTTGAACCCTGGAGGTTGAGGCTGCAGTGAGCCGTGATTACACCAGGCAAACTGTAATCTATTGATGCATCTGAATAGAAGTAATCACATGAACAAGTCCAAGATTAAAACTGCAAAGCTCCAGCTGCAATGAGTGAGTACAGAACTTTCTGCAGCTTTGATACTGGGGTATCACTGGACTTTTCTTAAACACTAGGCCGACAATGCAGAAAATTACTGTTTTTTTAAGGACTTTAGAGGTACCACCATAAGTCAACAAACACTTCAACCCCAAATTTTCCTCATAAAATTTTCTTTTTTTCCTGGTAATCCATAGGGGTCCTAAAGGTGACCCAGTCTTGTTTGGTTTTGTGATAAAAGTGTTCAGCTGGAACGTCCTAATGCACTTAAAGATTTCTGTAGTATGCCAGGTCAGGTAGGTCAGCACAGATGCAGCGGAACTTGCCAGGGCAGCGCTTATCAGGGAATGAAGGTATGGCGTGGGGTCAGGATGTCACGCCTGATGGCAGAGAGAAAGATTAGACACACACCAGCAAAGAAGAGAGAGAGGTTTTGAATTTTATGCTACAAAAAAGGATGCAAGCCAGGTCCTAACTCCATCAACTTGAATTTGTTTCTCAAAACAACTGTTTTCCACAGATGAACAAAGCAGGCAGCTCATGGAAACTACCAGAACAGGACAATGTTTCTATTCTATTGGGATCATGAGAGACAGATGAAAGTGCCAGGAATCAAGTTAATAAAATAAGTAAGCTTAAACAGCCCCAAACATCACAAAACACCATTTTAATTATTGTAGATGTGGCAAAAAGCAGCCAAATCCATAGAACAGTCCAGCACTCCAGGCAAAGCCTTGAATTTCACCACTGCTGGTGCAGGAAATCTGTATGGATCTGGGCTCTCTTCCAGATGACTGGTTCTTTTGACAGTCCAAGTCCAAGTCCAAATCCAAAGAACTCTTGGAATGCCACAGCTTCCTGGTACACCTTCCCAGGTACCCCACCCTCAACTGGTATTGAGGGTGGGTCAAGAAATCAAACACAAGCTATCAATGGCAGAGAGATAGGAGATAAAAAAAAAAAAAAAAAAAAAAAAACCCATGGATCCCAGCCAGGCCACATGGCATGAGTGAGTACTTCATAGGCAAAACTGCAGCCAAGTTGAGGTGGTTCCACAGTTGGAGGCCTGAGGCAGAGGCTAACTGTACTCAAGTTCATCAGAAGTCCTGGTACTATTGTGTACACAAAAAACCCATCCCATCTATTTGTGGATGGTATTGGCAGCTGTGGAAACCCTGGTAAGAACTGTAAAATCCTTAGAACCCCTTTGAGGTGGGAATCCTTCCCTCCAAGTCAAGGTTGGAGGCACATCTGAATCACCTGGAAGCCTTTATTTTTTTAATATATATATTTTTGAGATGTGGTCTCACTGTGTTGCCCAGGCTGGTCACAAACTCCTGGGCTCAAGTGATCTGCCCACCTCGGCCTCCCAAAATGCTAGGATTACAGGCAAAAGCCACCGTGCTGGATCACCTGGAAGCCTTTAAAACCAAAGTGCAGCCGGAGGGTGTGGAAGACGGAAATGGGGAGTTTTTAGTGTGTATAGAGTTTCAGTTTTGCAGGATAAAAAAGTTATCAAGCTCGATTGCACAATAACTTTTATATACTTAACATTATTGAACTATATACTTAAAACTGGTTAAGATGACAAATTTAATGTATGTGTGTATATGTGTGTGTGTGTGTGTTTGCCACAATAAAACAATACAACAGGAACAAAAGCATAAAGACCCAGAGGCCCAGGACCAACCTCAAACCAACTGAATCAGAATTTCTGGGGATGAATGGCAGGCATCATCATCATCATGACTATTTTCATTGTAGCACAGGCATCTTTATTTTTAAAAGCTTTCAAGATCATTGTCATGTGCAGCTAAGATTGAGAATCACAACTATTAATCAATGAGAGATTCTGGCTGCATAAACTCAAGAAGAATTATCAATTAACAACTGCCTGCATTCATTTCATATGGCTACACAGATGTTCTCCAAAGAAGTTAGATTCAGTAAGCCCTTTAGATGAGAAAGCGGCTTTTCTAGGCAAACTCTTTGACTTCACAAATATCAGATGTTTTATTCATTGAAAGTCAGAACTTTCTGAGGAGTAAGCTGGCACATAAGGAAAGGGATACTTTTTGAAATTACATGAATGCTGACAGCCAGGAGGATCCCATGTGGTAACTGACTATGGGCCTACACAGAAAGTTATTTCAATGAAGCCAGACTTACAGCCAGCAAGTAGTTCACCCGCTTTGAAAATCTGGTTTATTATTTTCAACTGCCAGGAAATGAGAGCCAAACACACTTGGTATGTATAGGCCAGATAAGAAATTATTCAAACAGTCAGACCAGGTGTCTCAGAACTGCAGCTTGGGGTGAGGCAGGTGTCAACACTCAAGTTCCTACAGACACCAAGAAGGTAAATGGGGAAAGTGAACCAGTTGGAACCGTGGCCACTGAAGGCCTTGCGTCCTGTTTAAAAGGACCACTCTAACCCAACTGTTACACTGCAGAAAGTGAGTCCACTGCTACCTGAGTTCCCAACTTTTCAGGAAAATGCTGGACATCTGGATGTTTATGTAAAGTTTTCCAATTTTTAAATATTGGGGAAAAAAATTAATCCAATTAAAAACCAAAGCTGTGTGCGGCAGTGTGCACCTATAAATCCAGCTACTCAGGAGGCTGAGGGAGGAGGATCACTTTAGCCCAGGAGTTCAGCCTGAGCAACATAGTGAGACCCCATCTCCAAATCAACAAGAACAACAACAATCTATGGGCCAAACAAAGCACAGCCTCACCAGAGACTGAGCTTCTTTGCTGCTGGTTATTACCTCTGGTTGTATAGCAACAAGGAAACCTGGATTCTAGTCTTGACTTAGCAAGTTGTGTAGCTTCACAACCAACTTCTCTGGAATCCATCTTGAAAAATAAAAGGCTTATGCGAGTATCTTGAATGTCAGGCCTATGATTACTTATTCTCTACTAGGGAGAAATTCAGGGTCCCCAGGTTGAATGAGATTTCAAACACACAACTGAGAAATCCTAAGATCTTAACATCTAGGCATGAACATGCCAGACCCAATGGCTCCTTCCTACCCAGTTGGTTTCAAGCTGAAAAACACAACTCTTCTTGGAATAGATTTAGCCAGTTTAAAAATTTTGATTTGGAACTATCTATGCATGATTTTCAATAAATGTTTTCTAGATGTCCAGAGACTTTTATGGTGATTTAAATTACCAAACCTCAAAGTCCCCTTACAGGATTAGACACTCTCTAGAAGCAAGAATTGATTAGAGTGTAGTAGACAGTGTTCTAGGCTAGGAATCTAGAGACATGGCTCTCCGTAACCAATTCTGTGAATCTCTCTCTCTCCCCATCTCTCCCTCTCCCCTT
>NW_016806447.1:3861422-3879208 GCF_001698545.2 Rhinopithecus bieti
CTCCCTCTCCCTCTCCCTCTCCCTCCCGCTCAGATAGGGTCTTGCTTTGTTACCCAGGCTGGACCGCAGTGTCTCAATCACAGCCCACTGCGGCCTCGAACTCGTAGGCTCAAGTAATCCTCCTGCCTCAGCCTCTCAAGTAGCTCGAACCACAGGAGTGCAATTACTGAAACTACAGTAGGTACGCTTCTTTAGAAGGAAAATATACATGAATTCTTAAGCAACTGGATAATGAAAAGTGATTCTGATTTTAGGGCTTCATCATGGACTGCTATGGTAGGCAGAATTCTGAAGATGGCCCAAGATTCCTGTCCCCTAGTTATTCAAACATTGATTGTGAAGGGAAAGTGCAGATGCAATTAAAGTCCCAAGTCAATGAATCTTAAGATACAGGAGATTATCCAGGTAGGTTTGGCCCAGGCAGGTGAGCCTTTTAAAAGGCAGAGTTTTTATTCTCTGCATGGCAGTAGAAGAGGAAGGCAGAGAGATTCAAAGCATGAGGCGATTCAATGCATCTTGCAGACTTGAAGATGGGTGTGTGGGGTTCCATATGAGAAGAAATGTAGGCTGCCTCTGGGAGCAGAGAGAGCAGCTCTGGGTGAGAGCCAATAAGGAAATGGGGACTTCATCCTACAACCATAAGAAACTGAATTCAACCAACAAGAAGAAGGAGCTTTGAAGCAGACTCTTCCCTAGAGCCTCCAGATAAGAGCCCCACTCAGTCTACACCTTGATTTCGGCTTTGTGAGGCCTTAGGTAGAGAACCCAATGGTGCCATGCACTCTAGGTGCTATGACCTAGAGTATTGTGAGCTAATAAATCGAGGCTGCTTCAAGACACTTCATTTGTGATAATTTGTTATGCAGCAATAGAAAACTAACACAACTGCCATACCACATGTTGGGAAGGTTATGGAACAAAATGGTACCACACTTTGGAAAATGGTATGGAAAATCAAACACACATCCACCCTATGATGCAGCATTTTACTCTTAGGTATTTACCCAAGAAAAATGAAACATATGTCTACAAAAATACTTGTACACTAATATCTATAGCAGCTTTATTCATAATAGCCTCAAATTAGACACAGTCCAAATGTCCATCAGTAGGAGAATGGATAAACAATGAACTATTATTTTTTTTTTTTTTTTTTGAGACGGAGTCTTGCTCTGTCACCCAGGCTGGAGTGCAGTGGCCGGATCTCAGCTTACTGCAAGCTCCATCTCCCGGGTTTACGCCGTTCTCCTGCCTCAGCCTCCCGAGTAGCCGGGACTACAGGCGCCTGCCACCTCGCCTGGCTAGTTTTTTGTATTTTTTAGTAGAGACAGCATTTCACCGTGTTATCCAGGATGGTCTCGATCTCCTGACCTCGTGATCCGCCCATCTCGGCCTCCCAAAGTGCTGGCATTACAGGCTTGAGCCACCGCCCCCGGCAACAATGAACTATTAATATAAGCAACAACACAGATAAAGTTCAGAAACCTTACATTGAGTGAAAAATACCAATAAAAAAGAGTATATATTGTGTTATTTCATTTAACAAATTTCTAGGATAGAAAAAACTAATCTATGGTGAAATAAACCAGAACAGTAGGTGCCTGGGGGTGCAGAGTGGACTGGAAAGGGGCACAAAGAAACTTTATCTGGTGATGAAAATGGATTATAGTTTGATAGGGATGTGGATTACACAAGTGAATACATTTGTCAGGATTCATGGAACTGGAATACTTAAGATTCACACATTTTATATAAATTATCTCTCTGGCGGGGCGCGGTGGCTCAAGCCTGTAATCCCAGCACTTAGGGAGGCCGAGACGGGTGGATCACGAGGTCAGGAGATCGAGACCATCCTGGCTAACATGGTGAAACTCTGTCTCTACTAAAAAATACAAAAAAAACCTAGCCAGGTGAGGTGGCGGGCGCCTGTAGTCCTGGCTACTCGGGAGGCTGAGGCAGGAGAACGGCGTAAACCCAGGAGATGGAGCTTGCAGTGAGCTGAGATCCGGCCACTGCACTCCAGCCTGGGTGACAGAGCAAGACTCCGTCTCAAAAAATAAATAAATAAATAAATAATCTCTCAATAAAAATATCTTTAAAAACAAATTAAGCCAGGTACAGTGGCTCACACCTGTAATCCCAGCACTTTGGGAGGCTGAGGCAGGAGGATCACTTGAGGCCAGGAGTTCAAGACAAGCTTGGGTAACAGTTAGACCCAGTCTTTACAAAAAGTAAAAAATTAAGCAGGCATGGTGGTACATACCAGTAGTCCCAGTTACTCAGGAAGCTGGGGTGGGAAGATCACTTGAGACTAAGAGTTCAGGGCTGCAGTGAGCCATGATCGTGCTCCTGCACTTCAGCCTGGGTGACAGAGTGAGACTCTGTCTCAAAAAACAAAACCACCCACAAACGAAAAAAAATAATTCATCAGGCCAGGCATGGTGGCTCACACCTGTAATCTCAGCACTTTGGGAGGCCGAGGTAGGTGGATTACTTGAGGTCAGGAGTTTGAGACTAGCCTGACCAACATGGTGAAACCCCGTCTCTACTAAAAATACAAAAATTAGCTGGGTGTGGTGGCGGGCGCCTGTAATCCCAGCTGTTCAGGAGGCTGAGGCAGGAGAATTGCTTAAATCTGGGAGGCGGGGGTTGCAGTAAGCCAAGATTGCTCCACTGCACTCCAGCCTAGACAACAGAGCAAGACTCCATCTCAAAAAAATTAATTAAAATAAATTTAAAAACTAATTCAACCAATATGTGATAGACTAGTTATCACTGAGGTGTTGATGACTCTCTCCTAGGGGGAGCTATTTAAAAAACAGACAGGGTAAGAGTTAACTCAAATGGATGAGCCCCTCATAGAGGGATATGGGACCCTAAGCAGCTGGGTGAAAGATTTTTGGGCAGTGAGACCTCCACAGAGGACCTCAAATCAGTCTATGCACCTAATCAGATAGTCCTGCAAAGGGCTCCTTGTGGGTTTATTCTATGCCCAAGTACAAATTGCTAAAAGATGAACAGTGAAGATGCTGATTGTGCTGGAGCTTCCCAAGCAAGAAGGGCCCTGGAGGGGGCTGGGGTGCACGGAAGCAGGTGGCAGTGCCCTGACATGTGTGAGACAGGTGTGTGTGAGGTGGGCAGGGGCAGTGAGCTTCACACTCTCGAGTCTGGTGGCCTCCGAGTGATACCCAGCATCTGAGCACAGCCTCTGGGAATACCCCTGCACAGCTTCATTCTTGGTTTCTTTAGCATATGCATGTTTTAGATGGGTTGCTTCAGTCAAAATGAACATATCTTTTCTTGTTTTGTGAAAAAAGTCTTCTCAGGCTGGGCGTGGTGGCTCACGCCTGTAATCCCAGCACTTTGGGAGGCCAAGGAGGGTGGATCAGCTGAGGTCAGGAGTTCGAGACCAGCCTGGCCAACATGGCGAAACCCCATCTCTACTAAAAATACAAAAATTAGCTGGTGTGGTGGCGCACAACTGTAGTCCCAGCTACTTTGGAGACTGAGGCAGGAGAATCACTTGAACCTGGGAGGCGGAGGTTGCAGTGAGCCAAGATCATGCCACAGCACCTCAGCCTGGGCAACAGAGCGAGACTCCATCTAAGAAAAGAAAGGAAAGAAAGGAAGGATGGAAAGGAAGGATGGAAAGGAGAGGTGAGGCGAGGCGAGGAGAGGAGAGGAGGAAAGAAAGGCTTCTCAAAGCCCACAGTAACTTCACTGGATTCCTGACATATACTTTGGTGCTTGTTACACATATGTAAGAATTTCAAAGAGAGCCAACAATTGTAGGCTAAAATCTCAGTATGTCTAACATATGGCTCTAAACCCAAATGACCAATATGAGCAGTGATGTTTTAAACTGTGGGCTCCACTTTTTCCAAAGGAGCCCAGATGGCTAGATGGTCGGGGAGTAAAGAACTCAGTCACGGGGCCTGGCCTCTTGGCAAGGTGCCTGGGGTTTGCTGTTGGCTTCTGTCCTCAGAAAGTTCCACCTGTAAGTGGGGAGTGATCCATCCACTTGAGGCTCTCCAGTGAGGAACAGTCAGTTCACATCAGGAAGTGTTTTGAGGGAGAGGAGAGGGGGCTGAAGGATGGGCCTTGAGTATTTACAATGAGGGTTCCAATGAGACCATTTAATCAGAGGGGACACCAGAACCAAGCTTTTCCTGTTAGGGGACCAACCGAGAAGGAAGAATGGGATCTGAATGAGATCCATTTTTAGATGAGCCATTTTTTTTGTTTGTTTAATCATAACAGTGCTTTGAAAAGACTTTACCAGTGAGTCAGTGCTGGGTTTTGCTACATCCACCACAAATTAGTTACGAATTCCCTAATTGTTTCCAAAAAGAGATTTACTATGAAATGATACAAAGTGCAATTGAATCCTTGGGTTTTGTTTTGTGTGTGGTATGTATCTGATGTGTCAGTTTTGCAATCTGCTTGGTTTTGATATTGCAAAATGTTTGATGTTTTGGCTTCCAGTTGAACTGACGCTATTATTCTGTTTATCCATCCAAAGGTACCTACATTAGTCACTAGTTGGATCCTACCAAGCACACACGCGGGCACGTGCACACACACACAAACACACACACACATACATACATGGGAGGGGGTTTGGAAGGGTAGCATGCTGCAGGAATGCTTGATGTAACACTTACCACGCTATTATATATCGTTCACTGTTCCTGCTCTGTATCCCTCATTTGACAATGAGGTTCTGGATGGTATGAAACAGTTTGTCTAGTTTATCCTCCATTCTTAATGCTTAACAGAGTATCTGACACATATTAGGCAAAAATAAATATTTTTAGTCTTGTTATTTCCTGTTATGTTCTTTATGGAGATGGAAACCAGCAATGTAAATCTTTTCTACTTAAAATACTGACTCATTGCTCAATTTCTCACATCCAGCCACATAGCCTTTCCTCTGATTTTCCATTTTTAGAACCTCCCCTGAGGGCTCTTCCAGAAATGAAGCAGGAATTTCTGTAATGATTTCATTAATTCCAACTAAGGCAGCAAGCATAAGTCACCAAGGCTTGAGGTTTGAAACCCTGTAATTTGGTGTTCAGCTTCACATCCTCATAGTCGGTGGATGCTAAGCAGATCTGATCTGTGCTTTCCTAATTTTCACAATTGTTGTGGGATTGTGGGAAGTTATTACAAAATGCATGGAAGAGCACTTTGGTAACTACAAAGCAGGTATTGCTATCAACTTCACTTTATCAATGTGGAAAAGTCCAGAGGCAAAGTGATTTGCCCTGGCTTATGCTAGAGCCCAAACCAATGGTTTCCCAGCAGCCCGATGAATGTACTGAACTCCATGGAGAGGACCAGTTCCAGGACTATCTCCACATGACCAGAAGAGAACACCCAGCTGGTGCTGATCTTAGAACATGTATCCTTGGGAAGGGTCCTGAAACCAGCCCAATCTGCAGGGGACCAGGTGTTGACCACTAGCTTGTCTTACTTGGGCCCAGAGACAGTTTGTTCTCTTTGTATCTTTATATCAGAAAATTCAACAGGCACAGAGCAGAGAAGCAGGTTTCTTCTATAATTAGCATAACAGGCCAATGGATGTCACTGTTGCACCACAGAAACAGAACCTAAACTCCAAGGGGACCCCCCCGCCCCCAAACAGCAGCACCCTCACTATTTGGGAACTTTAGGAGAGCACAGCACACTTGGAACCAAAAGAAAGCAATTATAACTGATTGCTTGTAGTAACTGATATTCCATTTAAAAATGTTAGCGCTAGTAATGAGCAGGTATATTCAGGGACAAGTTAAGGCAAATAGTTTTGAACATCATGAATGGCTATAAATGAGTGTATATGTCACTCACCAGGAGGAAAGGTCACAAAATTTTGAATCAAACCAAGTCTTTTGACTTCAAATACTATG
Source organism: Rhinopithecus bieti (assembly GCF_001698545.2). Lineage (NCBI taxonomy): Eukaryota > Metazoa > Chordata > Mammalia > Primates > Cercopithecidae > Rhinopithecus > Rhinopithecus bieti. The sequence goes on from NW_016806447.1 coordinate 3,867,332, forward strand.
TTTCTTTCAGTCTGCCACTCACAGTGTTCAAAATTATTTCAGACAATATGTTGATACTTAGATTAAGACTTCTCACCATCCATCAACAGCCTTGCATAAATGTTTTGGGAAGAATTTTTAATCTTCAACTTAGTATAATGATCAAATGAATATGCACATATACATAGAGAGAGACGGAGTTTTGCTCTTGTTGCCCAGGCTGGAGTGCAATGGTGTGATCTTGGCTCGCTGCAACCTCTGCCTGCCGGGTTCAAGCGATTCTCCTGCCTCAGCGTTCCGAGTAGCTGGGATTACAGGCGCCCGCCACCACACCCAGCTAATTTTTTGTATTTTTACTAGAGGTGGGGTTTCACTATGTTGGCCAGGCTGGCCTCGAACTCCTGACCTCAGGTGATCTACCCACCTCAGCCTCCCAAAGTGCTGGGATTATAGGCGTGGGCCACCGCGCCCAGCGAATATGTATATTTATTAAGCATCTACTTTGACTTTTCACAACTCTTGAAGGTAAGATGATTATTTCTATTTTTCATGTGGGTTCGGCAAGACTAAGTAATGTTTCCATTATGCAGCTGGTAAGAGACAGACATTGGTACAGGTCCATGTCTACTGGCCTGCAAAACCCCTGCATGTTAGGATGTGCTCCTACTCAGTTCAAGCCTTCTTTGACATCCCACTGCATGTGCCTTATTGGAGATACTACAATAAATGCAAACCACCTCTGCTCCCAAAGAAATGTTAAGGTCTTTAACAGACAATTGTATTACAATCGAGTGAGAAGGGCTTTTTCTAGGTGCTATGCAACTCAGTGAGGGTTAGAAAGGGCCTATGACACTGAGATATGAAGAGTGAATAAAATCCAGCAGGCAAAGAAAAATATAGCTCAAGGGAGTTTAACCTGAAGGAATATCCAGTGTTTAGGTAAGAAGTGGAGAAACATTATAAATACCTATAATTTAAATGCAGAGAAGATTTTTTAAAAGAAACAATCTGTTTCTTTTAAATTGGTCTGGGTGTGAACTATTACTATTAATAACCTACTGCCCAGCGGTAATTCCTGAGAGGAACCATAGTATAAGACTCTGCTTATAGTATGGGATGGAAAGTCAAGCCTTGTTTTGGGAATGGTGAGGGGCTCTGGTACCACAAATGCACTAAAAATACTTCCATGAGTTTCCTTATAGTCGGAACTGAAGCAGGAGCAGCAGGAATAAGAAATGAGGAACTCCCTGCCGGCTCTCCTGGCGCCCTCACTATGCCTGAGTCCCTGACTGCAGACCAAGGAATCTCTGATACAGCAGGGTAAGAACAGGCCACAGCAGAATGGTCTACATGAGTCTCTAATTTCATGAATACAAAATTGTGACTGTCTCTCTATTTTCAGGTCTGGTATAAAACCTCACGTGCACAGATAACAGATGTAAGCAGCTATATTAACTGGGGTACTGGGAATCCTTTTCCATCCAGGTCCAGAACTGACTCCCCTAGCAGTGAGAAGGAAGGTGATCCTGAGAGATAAATACCAGGGACATTCCCTGGCAATTCCTACGGCCTTTGGAGCCATCACAGGTCACAGGCTATAATCATTCTTGAAATTTGTGACGATGAGACCTGTCACTGCTGTCAGACAGGCTTAACTGGCCTTTTTGGACACTTTCTTAAAATATAAGTAAATTGGGCAGCTAATCCTACACTGTTGTATCTTGTTTTTTCTTGGAGCTTTGAAGTCTGGACTTGGAGACGGAAAGGTTAAGGGAGCAACCCTAGAGAAAAGTAACACAGGAATTTCTTTGTGTTTATCTTAACAATATCCATAAGTTTCTACTTTTAGCCCAGCGACATTTATCCCTTTTTTCCTGCCCAACAGTCTTTCTTGGTCCTGGTAACATTTAATAGTTTTGGATGGAAATGACAATAGGACTGAAGGTCCTCTTATTGGCCCAGAATGTAATGGTGATGCTAAAACATATAAATGACTGAATCATTTAACAAGTATTTGCTATACCTGTGTCCTTAGCTCTGTGTCTAAAGAGAACATGGTGAGTGATTAAACAGAGGCAGAACAATGGACTAGGGGACCTCAAGACTTCACTTGTAGCTGCAGGAACCTGAGAAGAGACTAAAGCTGCAGCTCGGGTGGGGGATATTTGCATGTAATATTGGATAAGCTATTTATTTTTCCCCTCATGGATTCTAATTTGAAATACATGAAAATGATATGTAAATATATTAGTATAATGGTCATTAAAATCATTCCTTTCTTCAACAAATACTGAGCACCTGCCAAGCATAAAGGCCAACAGTAACCAAGTCGACTACTTTCTGAATGATTCATTTTCACCACTTTAATCCATACTTAGCCAAAGCCACATAGTATGATAGGCTGGAAGTCAAATAATCAAATAGATCTCAAATCCTGGCTTCTCTACTCAATAGCTGTGTGACTTTGGGCTAAGCAACTTTCTCCTTTGAGCCTCAATTTTATCATTTGCAAAGTGGGGATAAATAAGTTAATATAATAGCATAATACAATAATTACCCTCACTATGTATTTCCTATAGGATAGGCAATGATGGTGGCACCCCAACTGTGAGAGGTAATCATCCTGAACCCTCCCCCTCTTCCTCATCTCCTGTATCAAAAGAGTCACTAAATCATACTGTTTTATCTCTGAAATATTTCCCAAATCCTGTCCCCTATTTCCCACTGCCCTAGTTCAAGCCCTCATTACCTCTTGGCCTTCTAAATTGTCTCCCTGCTTTTACTCTTGTGCTCCTTTAATCCATTCTCTGCATGGCAGCCTGGGCAATATGGTGAAACCCCATCTCTACAAAAAAAAAATACCAAAATTAGCTAGGCATGGTGGCACACACCTGTAGTCCCAGCTACTTGGGAGGCTGAGGTGGGAGGATCCCTTGAGTCCAGCAGGTAGAGGTTGTCAAGACAACCGGTTTAAACAAAAACCAGTTCCTTACTTGAAGCCTCTCAATGGCTCCCCACCTCTTAGAATAAAGTACAAACTCTCAGAACGCCAGACAAGGTCACCTGTCTACCTCTGCAGACTTTTAATGTTCCCTTCCCAACACTCAGCACACACCAGGCTTTTTCACCTGTGTCTTACCTTACAATTCAACATTAACTCTGCATCACTGAATTACACCTCTGCTTCAGTGTCCTCACCTCCTCCACCCACTTATCTAAGGCTCAGTTCAGGCCAGGCAACTCGGGAAAGCTTTCCTTGATGCCTCCAGCTTCTACTGCCCAGCTGGGTTAGGAACTCTCTACCCAAGCCTGTTATCATGTCTATTTTGTTACATTTACCACGTTGATTGGTAATTTATCTATGTATGAGTTTTTCTCCATTACTAGAGTCTTCTACTTAAGGCAAAAACCATGCCTTATTCATCTTTGTATCCCCATCACCTAGCACAGTTCATGGCATGTTGCAAAGGCTCAATAAATAAAATGAATGAGTTGAGCGTGGTGGCTCAGCTGGGCCATAGGCCCAGCACTTTGGTAGGCTGAAGTGGGCAGATCGCTTGAGTCTGGGAGTCTGAGACCAGCCTGGGCAACATGAAGAAACCCTGTCTCTACTGAAAATACAAAAATTAGCCAGGTGTGGTGGCATGGCCCTGTAGTCCCAGCTACTCAGAAGGCTGAGGTGGGAGGATCCTTTGAGACCAGGAGGCAGAGGTTGCAGTGAGCTAAGATCGTGCCACTGTACTCCAGCCTGGGTGACAAAGTGAGACTCTGTCTCAAAAAAATTAATTAGTTAAATAAAATGAATGAAGAAATGAAGATAAGAATGTGACTCTGCAGTTCATGCTTTTTGCATACACCACATGTCATGCCACATGTCATGTATCTAGAATGCTGGTTCTCAGCCAGGGGCAGTTTTGCTCCCCGAGGACATCCAGCAATGTCTGGAGACACCTGAGTTGTCACAATTGGGGGAGGGGGCTATGCTTCTACCATGTAGTGGGTAAAGGCCAGGGATGCTACTAAGCATCCTTCAATGCCCAGGGCAGCCCCTAACAACAAAGAACTATTCAACCCCAAACAGAAACAGCGCCAAGGCTGAAAAATCCTGATCTAGAACAAGGTCTGGCACATGGAAGAACTCAATATAGGATTCCTAACCCTGACTGCTTAGTGGTGCAAGTGGCAGAAATGATCATCATACTCAATATAAACCATACAATTGTATGGTATACTTCTTTGTTTATTGAGCAATTTTTCATAATATGAGCTCATTTCACAGCCTCAGACTTAAGGGAGATCAGTTCTAGCTTTGAAATCAGACTGTAAATATAGCAAAAGACCTACTCAGAATCAATGGAATATGATGCATGGCTCTCTCCTCCCATCTCTTCTCTCACCACACCATATGTCTGCTCCAAGTCTACATCCCTCAACAACCAGTTAGAATGCCTGGATCATAAGGGTAAACATATATTAGCTCACCAGCCAATGTTTTTTAAGTCATATATATATTTTATATATGTGTGTGTATATGTGTGTGTGTATATATATATATACACACACACACTTATACACACCACATACATACACACACAGAGAGAGAGAGAGAGACTCAAATATATCTCTTATATCTCTTACTTTGCATGAACTCATAACCTGGAATACCCTCTCCAGGAAGGCCTGGCCTCCCTGGGATCATAAGGAAATGTAAAAATTTAAACTTTTATGCTGTGCAGCCGGGCGCAGTGGCTCACGCCTGTAATCCCAGCACTTTGGGAGGCCAAGGAGGGTGGATCACGAGGTCAGGAGATCGAGACCATCCATTCTAACATGGTGAAACCCCGTCTCTACTAAAAATACAAAACTTAGCCAAGTGTGGTGGCAGGTGCCTGTAGTCCTAGCTACTTGGGAGGCTGAGGCAGGAGAATGGTGTGAACCTGGGAGGCAGAGCTTGCAGTGAGCCGAGATCGTGCTACTGTACTCCAGCCTGGGTGACAGAGCGAGACTCTGTCTCAAAAAAAAAAAAAAAAAAAAAAAAAAAAAAAAAAAAACTGTTATGCTGTTGCAAGAGTTTTATTGGCCATTTGACATAACACAGTTAAGGCAGGAGCCTGTGATATGGGACATAGGCTGAGCTACTTCTCAGGGACTTCATAGTCCCATGAACTGTATGTAACCTATAATACATGTTTATACCGGGCAATTCTTTTCATACATGCATATTCAACCTCCCAATGTTTGGAGATGGGTGCATGATGATGGAGGCTGCCTATAGGCATCAGAATCAGGATACAAGTTCTAAAGCTGCCACCATGACCCCTGTCTATAATTCAACTGCATGACCCCCTGTCTGAACCTTGAGGCAAATTTATGATCAGTTTCTCTTGGTTATCTTTAGCTCCTCTCTCAGTTGCCCTCTTATCAGTCCAGATGTCTTTTACTTTTGAGAAGAGCCATCTTTCTTGTCTCAAACAACTCCCTTTTTCTTTATCTAGCTCAAATTATTAAACCGCTAAACCAACTGCCAACACTGGGTAAGTTTGCCTCAGCCTAATACGTACGAGCACAAAAATGGTTGTGTCCTTTCTGGAATTGAATTTAACACTTAATTCATCCTAGAACACATAATTAATTCTAGAATTTCCAAGCTGAGATGAGGCATCCCGGGCTCCTTAGGTAGCTTTGAGTCCCAGTATAAATAGGAATGACCAGCTTTCTAGAAAAAATTTTCAATTCTAAAATAATGATTTTAGCCACCATAGCAGGTTGAAGTGCAGGGGCAGTAAAGCTGGACACTGTGAAGCTTCCTTTGCCAATACCCCGATTTGCTGTATAGATGACTCATGTTCAAAACTGATGGTTTATGACAGAGAATTTCCCCATTGGTTACACTGCCATTAAACATATCTTTTGGGAGTTCAAGCAAATTTGTAAGGAGGAGGCTTCTACTGGTTATGCTCTTTGTCTTGGATAGTTAACTCATTTATAATTCAAACAAATTGAAAATGCAGCACTAGCTGGCTTTTAGGTTTCCTGACTGCTTGACAGCCACCCTTCCAACTATTCTTTAAGTGGCAAAGACATTAGCCATTGATATCCAAGTGTAGCAGGAAACCCAGCTCCTTGACAAGCCCAGGGATTCCCTGACTTCTTGCTTACTGTTGGATGGTGGTACGGACTAAGTGGTTTTTAAAAAAAATACTTTTACTTTTATTTTTTGTGAGTACATAGTAGATATATATATATATTTATGGGGTATATGAGCTGTGTTAATACAGGCATGCAGTGTGAAATAACCACATCATGGAGAATGGGGTATCCATCCCCCTCAAGCATCTTTCCTTTGAATTACAAACAATCCAATTACACTCTTTAGGTGATTTTCAAATATTAAGATTAAGTTATTATTGACTATAGTCACTCTGTTGTGCTTTCAAATAGTAAGTCTTATTTATTCGTTCCATTTTGTTTTTACCCATTAACCATCCTTACCTCCCCATCAAGCCCGCTACTACCCTTCCCAGCCTATGGTAACATCCTTCTACTCTGTATGTCCATGAGCTCAATTGTTTTGATTTTTAAATCCCACAAATAAGTGAGAACATGCAATGTTTGTCTTTCTATGCCTGGCTTATTTCTTAACATAATGATCTCCAGTTCCATTCATGTTGTTGCAAATGACTGGTTCTATTCTTTTTTATGGCTAAATAGTACTCCATTGTGTATAAATTTTCTTTATCCATTCATCTGTTGATGGACACTTAAGTTGTTTCCAAATCTTAGCTGTTGTAAAGAATGTTGAGGCTGGCACAGTGGCTCATGCCTATAATCCCAGCACTTTGGGAGGCCAAGATGGGTGGATCATGAGGTCAGGAGTTCAAGACTGGCCTGGCCAAGATGCTGAAATCCCATCTCTATGAAAAACACAAAAATTAGTCGGGCGTGGTGGCATACGCCTGTAACCCCAGCTACTCGGGAGGCCGAGGCAGGAGAACTGCTTGAACCTGGGCAGCAGAGGTTGCAGTGAGCTGAGATCATGCCACTGCACTCCAGCCTGGGTGACAGAGCAAGACTCTGCCAAAAAAATAAAATAAAAATACTTAAAAAAAAAAAAAAAAAAAAAAAAAAAGAACGTTGCAATGAACACAGAAGTGCAGATACCTCTTTGATATACTGTTTTCCTTTATCTGGGATATATACCCTGCAGTGGGATTGCTGGATCATATGGTAGATCTCTTTTTAGTTTGTTGAGAAAGCTCCAAACTGTTCTCCATAGTGGTTGTACTAATTGACATTCCCACTAACAGCATATGAGGGTTTCCTTTTCTCTACACCCTCACCAGCATTTTTCACTGCCTGTCTTTTGAATGTAAGTCATTTTAACTGGGGTGAGATATCTCATTGTAGTTTTGATTTGCTGGTCTAAATGTTTATGTATTCCCCAAATTCTCATGTTGAAGCCCTAACTCTCACTGTGGCTGTATTTGTAGATAAGGTCTTAAAGGTAGGGCCCCGATCAGATAGGATTAGTATCCTTAGAAGTAGAGACATTGGAGAATTCATTTTTTTAACTCTCTCCAAGCATATGCACCTAGGAAAAGCTACGTAAGGACATAATGAGAAGGAAGCCACCTGCGAGCCAGGAAGAATGCCCTCACCAGAAATTGAATTCTGCAAGAACCTTCATCTTGGACTTTACAGCCGTCAGAACTGTCAAAAATACATTTCTGTTGTTCAAGCCACATGGTCTGCGGTATTTTGTTATGGCTGCCCAAGTAGACTAATACAGATGGTGATAATAAAGTGTATTAAGGAATGTATAACCTACCAAGGTTGTGCTAATTACAATCACAGCAATCACCTAACAATTGTCCACCACAGGACAATTTTGACAGTGATTTCCTATACGTCTATCATCAAAATGCTAGGTTTTAACCCAGGAATTATTTTGTGTCAGATGGGGAATCAATTATAAAGCACTCTTATATGCATGATTTTTTAGAGTTATCCTTCTGATATTTTTCTTGACTATCTAATTTGGGAGAAAAGCTAGTTTACCTTTTATAACACCATGTCAAATTTAGGTAGCATAATTATCCCAAATGTTCAAAGAATTTTGCTCAAAACTACTCAACTGGTTTTGATTGAAGCCCCAGGATGCAGGGAAAAGGCTGAATCCATTGCCCCACTTTTCATTAAAAATCATTTTGCTGTCTTCTGGTATTTGATGAGAGAAGCAGCTCTTTGATTTGGGGGATCTTTTTAAAACTGACTTTGTTCTTTTTTAATCCTCACTGCTCCAGGCATCATTAGCTCCTTTTAATAGAAGTTTCAATTTCCTTTTATCCCTTTGAGTATGGGTTCCAATATCCTCAAAGCAGCAACTTTTAATTGGCCAGAAAAAGGTCACCCTTCTAAGAAGAAACCATATCACACATTCTAACAAAGTCAACGTGGGTCTCTGAGATCAGAAGGAGATGGTTGCTGAGGTTGAATTCATCCCCCAGCAGAATGGTTAACTAGCTAGCCGGTGGCATGTGATTACATTTTCAACATAATTACTATGTAATTATATATACCTACTCTTATCCAACACATTCCCTGCTATAATTAGTGGCCTTTATTTAAAGTTCATTTGTCTTAAAGAATTTTGTCCTCCTTTTTTTATTCAGTCAATGACTGAGGGGCACTGTCAATTTTGACAATAGTTTCCTATATGTGATAATTTTCTGTGATACTCTCCTATACAGCCCCCCCCCAATCATATGCTTTTTAGAAAATGATATAAGGACATCTAATGTATTTTTCCACCTTCATATGTCCACCACCACCTGTTGCCTTGTATATTGTAGCAGTAACTTCTCCAGGTAAGTCTAAAGTTATAATCACATCTTACATCTACATGGTTACAGTTTCTAATCAAAGAAAGCCTTTTCAGATAGATCTACTCTATTACAATTTTTCTAGTGATACAAAACCAAATCTGGATCTGGAGTGGGTACCTAAATCCTCAGTGGAGGAGGGAAGTAGTAAGCTCTTTCAAAGCGATCTGAAGAAATTCATGTAAACATGACTCCATCAAGATGGCAGTAAAGGGTAGGGTGAGGAGGTGGTTGCTAAAAAAAACCCAGGTCTTTAACAGCCTAGCCATCCATTTCAAAGAATCACTGGCATAAAAAAATACTCTACAATATTTGATCTCTTACTTTTAACAGGCCACAATATTTGATACCACAGGGGTTGTTACTCCGACACTTATGAAAAGTTAAGCATTGGTTTTTTGTTTTTCTTTCTTTCTTTTTTAAAGATAGGGTGTCACTCTGTCACCAAGGCTACAGTGCAGTGGTGCACTCATAGTTCACTGCAGCCTCAGCTTCCTGGACTCAAGCAATCCTCCCATCCCAGCCTCCTTAGTGGCTGGGACCACAGGTACGCACCACCACACCGGGGTAATTTTTAAATTTTTTGTAGAGACAGGGTCTCATTATGTTGCTCAGGGTGGTCTTGAACTCCTAGTCTCAAGTAAGCCTCCTGTCTTAGCCTCCCAGCGTGCTAGGACCACAGGTATGAGTCACTGTGCATAGCCAGCATTGTTATTTTTACACAATTCCTATCTTACAGATGGTATCGTGGATAAATATTATTACAAAAACTGGTATGTAAGAAAGATACTACAATACAAAAAATAACATATCTAGGTCCATAGTTTTTTTCTGTATTATTATTATTATTATTATTTGAGACAGAGTCTAGCTGTGTCACCCAGGCTGGGGTGCAACTTGTGCATGATCACTACTCACCACAGCCTCAAACTCCAGGGCTCAAGCAATACTCCCACCTCAGCCTTCCAAGTGGCTAGGACTAGAGGTGCACATCACCACACCCAGCTAATTTTTGTATTTTTCTGTAGAGATGGGGTTTCACCATGTTGCCTAGGCTGGTCTTGAATTCTTAGGCTCAAGAGATCTGCCTGCCTTGGCCTCTCAAAGTGCTGGGATTACAGGTATGATCTACTCCGCCCGGCTTCCTGTATTATTGTTTGAAGAAAAATAAATTGACCAGTTGATTTCTTTCTATTTATTTTTGTTAATACATAATATCTGTACATAGTTATGGGGTACATGTGATATTTTGTTACATGCGTTTTAGGGCATATCAAAGAAGAGGGACCTTAACAGTCCAAAATGCTAGATCGTGACATGGGAATAATAGGTGAAAATTGAATCAAAGACCTTAACCTGGAAAAGAAACAATGTGGCAAGGAAATGATGACTATTCTTAAAGATTGGAAGGTGGTAAAGTATAAAAACTATTTGATGTTTTCTGTTTGGTCTGAGAAGGATGAAAGAATTGAAGTTTTGGGACAGCAGATATGGAGTTACCATAAAGAAGAACATTGTTGCAATTCAACAGGTTCTGAAAATGAAATGGTCTACTTTCTTATTTAGTGAGTTCACTTTCCTTGGCTGTGTTCAGATGGAAGCTAGTTGCCCACTGTGGGGGACTGTTGGAAAATGTATCAGAGAAGAAATAGAACTTCTGAAATCTTCAGTCCCCTTCTCACCCTAAAGTTCTACGAAGATGCCTATTTCGGGGAGTATGAGGCAGGCGAAGTAACCCTTATCTGAAATGTTTGGAAGCAGAAGTGTTTTGGATTTGGGATTTTTCCAGATTTTGGAATATTTGCATGTATATAATGAGATATGTTGAGAATGGGATCAAATATGAATGGTGTTAGGAATCTAGGTCTGTGGGGTTTTTCTTATATGTCTTTGTATTGGCTTTCCTAGCACACAGCTAAGGAGACAATTACTTTATTTCATTAAAAGAGGCAGTATGTTAAAGCAGTCTAGTTTATTTAGACAAAAACCAATACAAAGCAAAACAAAAAACCAAACTCCTTTTAAGGATGCTCTCCCAGAGTTATTTATCTATGCTCATCTAATTAAATAGGCTCTTTTGAAATTTCTGCATGTGTTGTGCTGGGTGGGTAGATACAGCCTTTCTGTGGCCATCGTGCTGCCCAGTTGGGATGTGGAGACCACCACTTCACCCAAGGTGGTCGACAACTCCACTCATGGCATCCATCAGCAGTAGAGACACAAAATGAGGTTGGAGTCCTAGGAGGCATCCTCTGGGGATGTTGAGGGTCAAACTCGAGGGTAACAGTGACCAGTGAGGAGAGGCTGGAGAGAGAAGCAGCAGAAAGGAAGCTGCTCCTTCGGACAACTCCCTGCTTTCTGCTGCTAGATGTGCCACAGAGAGAAGTGGCAGGGCTTATCTTTATTGACTTTTACACCATGGTTGACCGCATGATGCTATGGAAGCCACTTTATATTAATTAGTTTAGGTAAAAGACTTGTAAAAGAGATAAAGAGGCAGTGTGGTGTAAATATGCAGGCTTTGGAGTCAAAGAGCCAGTGTTCAAGTTCTGACTTTCTAACCATATGACCTTGAGCAAGTGAATTACTTCATCTCTCTAGGCCTCAGTCTCCTTATCTGTGCAATGGAGCTAGGAACAGTTGCTGGCTCATAATAAGTACTATATAAGTGCTAGCTTCTATTGTTTTCACAGAAACAGAAAACTGAGCCCCATTTGAACTTGCTTCTCCTTAAGTACTGTCCAAGACACAAAAGGAACAAAAGTGGCATTGAGGTAAGAATCTAGGTCACATCAGACCTGCTGCTCTGGTAGTTGCAAAAGAACGTGAATCCAGATGGAGTGATGCTGAAAGTGAAAGTGAATCCTATAAAACTTTTAAAGGAAATTATATAAAACTGTATATCCTTGCTAATTACCCTGATTTCATTATTACACCACGTATACATGTATCACATCATCACATTTTATCCCTTAAATATATATAATTATTATGTTTCAATTAAAAATAAAATAGG
>NW_016806447.1:3879519-3895305 GCF_001698545.2 Rhinopithecus bieti
TAAAATAAAATAAAATAAAATAAAATAAAATAAAACTTAAAAAAAAATGCATACGTCCTGACATGGAAAGCTGTCCTATTTATTAAGTGAAAAAGCATGTTACAAAACAGTATGATCACCTTTGGGAAAAAAGGATTACTATTGACATAAATGATGGTAATACAGCAGTCTATATAAAAGAGGTGGGCTGGGTGTGGTGGCTCATGCCTGGAATCCCAGCACTTTGGGAGGCAGAGGCAGGCAGATCACCTGAGGTCGGGAGTTTGAGACCAGCCTGACCAACATGGTGAAACCCCATCTCCACTAAAAATACAAAATTAGCCAGGTGTGGTGGCACATGCCTATAATCCCAGCTACTTTGGAGGCCGAGACAGGAGAATGGCTTGAACCCAGGAAATGGAGGTTGCAGTAAGCTGAGACCACGCCATTACACTCCAGCCTGGGAAACAAGAGCAAAACTCTGTCTCAGAGACAAAAAAGACAAGAGCTGTACAACAGTAAATAATGATTTGGGGGTTGGGGGGGTAATTAAGATTTCATGGGATATCCACTCTATATCTGTTATTTCTGTAAGATTTGAATTTTTACAATAAATATTAATTTTAAATGAGAAAAATCAGTGTTTAAAAGGCAAAATAAGAAACATATTATCCTATTATGGATTTTAAATTTTACTATATACTGATCACCTTAAATTGTGTGTGAGTAGGCAATTAATAATGATGATTGGAAAATGGATGCAGGAAATGCTTCTCTGGTCTCCTTTCAAAATGATAACAAATATCACTGTTTAGAACCTCCTTCATCATACCTTAAATCTTCCCATGAACCTGCTGAAGCAGGTATTTATGGTTAAGATTTGGGCCTCAGCAGCCTTACTCCTGGTCTGAATCCTGTCTCTCTGTCTTATAACTATATGACCTTGGGCAAGTGCCTTAATCTCTCTGTGCCTCAGTTTATCTGTCGAGTGGGGCCAATAGTAATACTACAAAGGGGTGTTCTGTGGATGAGTTGAGCTACTGTTTGTAAAATGCCTAGAACAGTGACTGGCATATAGCAAACACCTAATAAAGAATTTAGCCTCATTCTTTTTTTTGAGACAGAGTCTCAAAAAATGGCATGATGGACTGCAATGGTGTGACTCACCTGGAGTCGCTCCAGGTGACTGGAGCGGCTCACCACAAGCTCCATCTCCCAGGTTCAAGCAATTCTCCTGCCTCAGCCTCCTGCCTCAGCTACTGTAATCCCGAGTAGCTGGGATTATAGGCATGCGCCACCATGGCCAGCTAATTTTGTATTTCTAAAAGAGATGGGGTTTCTCCATGTTGGTCAGGCTGGTCTCGAACTCCCGACCTCAGGTGATCTGCCAACCTCGGCCTCCCAAAGTGCTGGGATTACAGGCATGAGCCATTGTGCCCAGCCCATTCTTTTAACCTTATTTAGAGAGAAAACTCTGGATCCAAATGATACATTAATCTCAAATCTCTCCTCCCCCAGAAATACTCCAGAATCCTAACATTTATTCCCACTGCCCTTCTCCCCCACCCAGATCAGCATTTTATCACACTCATGGGTAGTGGCTTCCATTCCTTCATAGAGCCCTTGTTCCTGGCACCTCACGCTCTAACCTATTACCCGGATTCAATTCTTTTGAATTTTCCTTTTATCTCTTTACAGCTTGGCTTAAATGGCTTCAGTGGTTTCCCATTGCCAGAAGTTTAAATTTCAAACAACTTTGTTTGACCCTTCACACACTGGCCTCTGGTCCACTCACTGTTCCCCAAGAACCACAAGAGCATTCCTAATCCTGAGCCTTTGCTTCCAGTGACTGGCCTCCTCCCAACCCGCTTAATCTCATCATCTCAAAATCCCAGTGGTGTCGTACTGCATATTCAAGAAAGCTGTCAACCATTCAAATCCAGTCACCTCTATTTTGAATTCCTTGAACACCTCAAATCCTGGTCCTTGTTCTAATCTGAGACCCAATTGCAGTCATCCTTACCCTGTTTTGGGGGGTTAGGGATGTCATATGTATATTCAACAAGCATTTATTGATCAGGCTTTAGACATTCAGAGATGAGGAAGACAAAGTCCTTGCCCTCACTGAGCTCATGATCCATTAGAAGAGATAGAAAGTAAACAAATAATTGCTTTGTTACTTTGTAACAAAGTACATTGGCCATAGCCTATATCAGAAGCACATATAAGACACAATAGTGGCCCAAAGATAGAAACAATCAGGAAAGAATGAGCCAACATTGAGGGCATGAAGTGTGTGGCTCATCTTTCCTGCTCTCAACCAAATTTGCCCTCCTTCTGGCTGATCAAAAACATGGAGCTGGATCTGAAATATTTTGAGATCCTGTCCTACTTAACTCTGAAAATGACAGGCTCTGACCAGTTTCCCCTCCCCACCACCAGCCTCTCCCTGGAGTATATTTCCACCTTCCTTTCTATTTAGTTCACCTCTACCTGCTTATTTATTTGTTTAAAATGTGAACCGACTGGTCAGGGATAGTAATCTAATTCTGCATTTGGTTTGAGGCCAATGCATTGAGGGCATTCAATAAATAATGGTGTTTGGTGAGCCTTTCCTAGATCCTGGCTGCTTATGTCCAAGATGAAGCTAGGACCTTCAGAAGCAAGCTCAAGAGATGATGAATGAAGGGAGGTGGAGCTCTGAAGACCATGAAGGCAAATTTGCTCTGGTTGCCTGGCTCAGAGATTATGCACCTGTGTGTAGGCTTGCTGGGGTGAAGCCTGTAACATGCAAATGTTACTTCTGTGCGTTGGCTAGGGTGTGCCCTTCTTCCTGACATGGTTTTCCCTGATTCAATCTAGGTAAAAGTACACAAAGGCTTCCTCCCTATGGGCATATAGGCCTGTGTTTACTTGCCTTCATTAAGGAAATTCTCCTTCCTGTGGGTGGGTGGTTCTGGGAGGGGTGAAACAGGTGTCTCTGTCGGATTGAATGGGCTGTCCCAAGGGAGCATGAGCAGGGAGAAGATGGAGAGGCCTTAAAATAAAATCTCATGGCCCGGCACGGTGGCTCACACCTGTAATCCCACCACTTTGGGAGGCCGAGGCGGGCGGATCACGAAGTCAGGAGATCAAGACCATCCTGGCTAACACGGTGAAACCTCGTCTCTACTAAAAATTAAAAAAATTAAAAAATTAAAAAATTAGCCAGGCGTCGTGGCAGGCGCCTGTAGTCCCAGCTACTCAGGAGGCTGAGGCAGGAGAATGGCATAAACCTGGGAGGCGGAGCTTGCAGTGAGCCGAGATCGCGCCACTGCACTCCAGCCTGGGCGACAGTGCCAGACTCCGTCTCAAAACAAAATAAATAAATAAAATAAAATAAAATAAAATCTCATGAACAATATGTGTTCATCCATTCATCAAGGCATCCTTCCTGTCCATCCACTGAATGATAGGCACTTAAATTACAAAGCTGAATATTATGGGACTTGGCTCATGGGAGAGCCTCAATAAATATTTCCTGCATTAATGATTTAAATTAATACATTGGCTTTACTTGAAATATTTCCTACCAGTGGGACATTGTAATTTCTGTACAACAGATACTATCCTGTATATTTCAGCCCATAGTTAAAAGAGGGATGGTCTGCATAAAAAGGATATTCCAGCATATTCCCTACATTCCTGGACTTCGATCCCCCATTTCTTCACTTTTAACCTTCTTCCCATTTAGGTACGCATTCGGCCCCTTTAGTTTGACCCACTTCTTGGTTTCGCCTGGCCTCTGAGAGGCAATTCAAATACAGATTGCTTGCGGCAACTCTAGGTGGTTCCGACTTAGCCTCCAGCTCTCTTCTTTTAAGCTGCAGATTCACAGGCAGCAAGGAGTTAGAGAGACACCAGGGGTGCTGGCTCCCAGTGTCAGCGAGATCATCCGGCTTTTGGGCATTTTGGCTTGCACAGCTGCGTCTCCCATTCTCCATCTGTAGAACGGCAATGATGCCAACCAGCTCAGAGACAGAGCAAGGGCTGGTGAGCTCATAACTGGAAAGGACGTACCCAAGAACAAAACAACATTATGAGGCAAAATTCTGATTTTATGGTCCCTCAATACCAAGCCTCATACTGTTTCTGGCTTTTCTGCTTCTGTGATTTTGGTACATTACTTCCAAGGAGGAGGTCTGAATAATTAGTATGACTAGTCTTCTCAAGCACAGGCTCCCATATTTAGAATGGATTTGGCACCCGGTTGTGGCTGGCTGCTAATCAAACACGCCAGCAGGTGAGCGTGAAGAGCACCTGGTTTAAAGAAGCACTTCTGACGCAGGAGAGCATTTTTTAAAGTGTCACTCGAAGCTGGATTCAATTACATGACAAGTTTGAAAAGAAATCATGTTACAAAATGAGAAAGCGATCTTTATGCTTAAAGATGCAGAAATCTTTGCAGATTACAGCTGACAACACACATAGACACACACACAAAGACACCAATGAATTATTGCCCTCCTACCCGCCCCCACAGGGTATACAAAACAAATTATTTGAGCGTGAATTATGGGGGTCTCTCTAGAAGAAAACTCCCCCTTTATCTGCTTGTAATAATCTGGCAGCTGACAAAAATGTTAGCAACATAACACAAGAGAGGAGCTAAAATCTAAAACAAACACCATTCAGAAAGGAAAATAGCAAAACCAATGTATACAAAATTATGGTTACAAGAGTAACCATAATTACTCTCGTATTATAACTTTCTAACATAAGAGTGAACAAGCAGACATTATTTCGAGTTTTAAAAAAAGAAGTTTGCAGAAATAAGATTCCTTTAGGGAAAAGGTTGTCTAACCTAAAATCAGCCCAAAGGTGACTGGAAGAGGCAGTCAACATCCATTTTACTCTTGTGTGCCAAGTAAGAACTTGCCATTTACTTAACGGGGGAAGGAAGAGTAATGCTGTAGTGGTGTCTTCTCATTTGTTCCTTCTCCCCAGAAAGCTTCACGCAGGAATACTGGCTAATAGGAAACACAGGCCCCTGAAGCCCTCACTTACATGTTTCGTTGCCTTCTTGAGTTTTGGGTCCCAAGTCTGGGAAGCATCAGAGCCAGGCAGCCACCCTTGCTTACCACCATATCCGCAACAGGCCAACAATGAGATTGGCATGGGAGAGGAGGGCAGCCCAGAGGGAAGAGGAAGAGGCTCTTACTCACCACGCACTCAGAGCTGGCACTGGTTATAAAAACAATAGAACTCCCCCATGTAGGTGCACCTCCCAGCCAATTTGCCTCACCGCCAATTTGCAATGATAGACCTTGCTGTGGGCATGAAAGGGAAGGGAGCTGGGATGTGGGGATGTGGAAGAAACCTCAAGCACTTTTTGGAGAAATATTCATTTCAGGGTGGGTTTTGTGAATCCAGAGGCTCTTCAGAGGCTATCTACCTCAAATGTAGGTAGCAGGGAGTTATATATGGGTTTATTAGGTACTCAGTAAGTGATTGCGGATTGTTCCATTAGGGTTATTTAGAACATCTCCTTATAACTAGAGCTAGTCTGTTGAGGGGCACTAGCCAAAGATGTGAGCAGTTGACTTGTGGCTGCCTCAAGGGGACTGCCTTACGCTGTCTGGGGGGATAGCGATTCTCTCTCTCCCCAAAGCTCACATCGGTATCCACACGGGTAAGGGCTTACAGATCCATAGGAGTCCTTGGTTGGTCTGTGTCATTCAAGACTGAATGCCCCTCCCTTCCCAAGAGGTTAGGTCATGTTTAGGGTTAGCAAAAGTTTCTTCAGAGGTAGTAAACAAATCATCTCTCTTGATCTGATCCCCATAGCACTCATTTCCTAGGGTCAGACTGCAGAGGTATCGGAGGAAGGAGAAGATAAGAAGGGATCATTTCATTTCTGTCTTGCTCTTGAATTCGCTTTAAAAATATTAGCTATCTTGCCTTATTCCTGAAGGCCATTTTAGAGCTTTGCAGATAAAGGCACAGGAAAAGATAAAAAGGAAAGGTCTTCCTGGATAAATTATGCTATTTAAAGTTTTGAACCCATTTGGTCTGCTCGCTTTGTATGCCAGAAAACTAACCTTTAAAAATATCCTTTTGAAAGGATATTTTGACTAAAAAAAAAAATTTTTTTAAAGACATGAGATCTCACTCTGTCACTCAGGCTGTAGTGCAGTGGCATGATCATAGCTCACTGCAGCCTTGAACTCCTAGGCTCAAGTGATCCTCCTGCCTCAGCCTCCTGAGTAGCTAGAACTACAGATGTGTGCCACCACATCTGGCTGATTTTTTTATTTTTTTGTTGAAACGGGGTCTTGCTATGCTGCTTACTAAAAATATTTTATTTTTTATTTTACTTTTATTTTAAATTTTGGGGTACATATTAGGTATATATAAAATATTTTTGATTTGTTTAATTCAACACTTATGTCAGAGGCAACCCATGCATTGGAAATAACTAACACTAATCAACCAACCATCTAACATCTGTTATAAATATACAACATCATATAATTCATTTCTGGATTTTCTATATATTTGGTGCTATTAAAAAATCAGGATGAACGAAAGCAGAGATGGAAGTCTCTATCTGTTGACTCATGTAACAGGCTTGGCAAAAGCTTTCTTTGACGTCACCCCGCCCAACCTCCAATCCCAGTTTGTGTTGGGTGGTGTTGGCTACTTCCCCTGAGCTACCAAGATGCCACTCAGGGCACAAATTGAGTCATTAAACCCTGCCAGACCTGACCTCCAGGAGGGGAAAGGTATTTTAGGAGAGGCACTGAGCCCAGTTCCCTGCATCCTCACTTCCAAGGCACTCCCTCTGACTCAGAGGCTGGAGTCCTTGGTTTTGGTTCATAATCCCCAGGCCTAGTGATGAGGGTGGTTTCCCCAGTGCAAGCAATTGAAAAGTTTCGACTGAACACATTCCCACAACTTCCAAAACTTGGATTCATTCTTGAAGCACACAGAGTTGCCATTCTGGGTAGAATTTTTTACCTTCACAGTTTGTTTCTCCTTTAGCAAGTCTCTCATTGCCTGATGGAGCCAGTGATTGTGAAGTTACCACCAGCTTCTAAAGATCCTGAGCACAGCCTTCTTCTCAAAAAATTATAAAGGAAACATTGAATTTCACACAGGAAAAAAGAGAAAAGGAGCATTAATTATTCAGAGTAATATTCCCTTTTGAGGCCTTTCTTTCCCCCTGAATATAATGATTCTTCTGATGTTCTCATTTTTACTACCACAGTTCCGTTCTTGATCATATTACCAGGGTGGGGCCAAGCCCTCAGTCTTTATGTTTTCATTAGACCTAGAAAAACAATAAGGAAACAGAGAGGCTGTGCCTACTGCATCTGCAAGAGTTTGGTTCAACCTCTGTGGGTCCATCTTTTCTTGATACAGTGTGCTCAGACAGAGAAGCACTGTGATATTTTCTTTCTTTGGAAAACCCCTGGTTTCTTAAATAGGAGTATATATCATAGAAATATCTTTTCTCTCATCCAGGAATGAATTCAAAGGCTATAATCCTTGGACAGTTACAGTAAGTCCTCAGTTAATGTCGTTAATAGGTTCTTAAAAACTACGACCTTAAGCAAAATGAGTTCTAGTTAAACCAATTCTACCATAGGCTAATTGATAGAAACAAGAGTTAAATTCTTATGGCGTATTCCTGGCCACAAAAACATCACCAAACTTCTAAATAAAGACCAAAGAACTTCTAATATTAATCATTGAAATAAATGTGAACTATGTATGCATTTAAGAAAGATTAATAAAAACAAGTAAAATAATTATTTACCCACTTCTTCCAGTTAAGGGCTTTGGTTGGCCATGACCTATCCCAGCAGCTCAGGGTGAAAGGTGGTTACCAGTCCTAGCCAGGATGTCATCCCATTACAGGGCGCACTCACACACAAACCCACACTCATTCAGACTGGGACTGAATGAGTAGACATGCCAACTCATCTAACATGCATATCCCTGGGATGTGGGAGGAAAACAGAGTCCCTGGGGAAAACTCACACAGACATGGGAAGAAAGTGCAAATTCTACACAGATAGTGACCCCAGCTGGAAATCCATTTTTTTTTCTCATCAATTTATAGTGAAACAGTGTTGAACAAAACAATGTTATTTGAGGACCTGTGGTATAGGCAAATGAGACTGCTAGGCACATTAGGAAAAGTGATTTTAAACTACTACTAATAGTAATTTCAGG
Source organism: Rhinopithecus bieti (assembly GCF_001698545.2). Taxonomy (NCBI): domain Eukaryota; kingdom Metazoa; phylum Chordata; class Mammalia; order Primates; family Cercopithecidae; genus Rhinopithecus; species Rhinopithecus bieti. The sequence goes on from NW_016806447.1 coordinate 3,887,719, forward strand.
GCTGCAGTAAAAGGCTGCTTCTGAGTCCTTAGCTATACTTTATGTGAAAGTGACTACAGAGAAGGTTCATTAAATAATTACCAACTTCTTTTCCTTAGAGTTCCTAATGGTTGGAGTATTTATTAAACAAGTAGGGCTCTGTGTATGTCTTTCCACCATGAGGTCTGTCAAAAATTTTAAAATAGCTGGATGTTTCTTGAAATATTTGTCACATGGCAATTAAAACAAATTAATGAAGAACATCTTGAAATTTCAGAATTGCTACAGAAGAAAACAAGCTTTCAATAAAATAAAAGGGAGATCAATCACACATTTTATCCATTTATGAAACATGCTCAGGGCAAGGTACTCAGACATGGAGAAGCATTCCCAGGAACCATCTTGGAGAACTGGACTTGGTAACATGAGAGCTGGGAAGTCCTAATTCTTGGTTATGAAGCATCTAACACGAAGATAATTGGTTTGGATACCAGAAGGCTAACTTTTACATGAGGCACCAGGGCTAATGCCCACAGATTTCACACAGGACAATGTTTCTGATGTTGAAATCCTAGGATTGATCTGACAGCACAAACCAAATGCCAGCAGTTTCCCTGGAGCTCTGCTGCATGCTTTTGCCATCCCTGCTGATCCAGAGGACCTCACATCTGGAGTTGCTCCTATGGTGAAGGAACCACGGAGTTTCTCTGAGCACCTAAGGTTACTCTGCTTCAAGGAACTCATGAGTGTGTGGACAGAAAATATCTCTGAGGGATTCCCAGGAGAGACTCCAATGAAAGACGAAAAGTGAGTACACATAGGCTGTTGTTCCATTTCTCCAGAGGCCTTTCGGACCTGACTTAGGCAGGACAGAATTCCTTTGGAAGAGTCCCTGAGTTTCACATTTCTAGAATTCCACAACCTGAATGGTAGGTCTGGCTGTCCCTCCATCAGGCTGTACTTATTTAATAAATGCCCCAACCATTAGGAACTCAAGGGGAAACGAGTTGGAATTAGAAGCCATTGTTTTTTGGTTCTGGTTTTTTTCTTTCATGACCAGCTCATGTCAAGTCCCAAAATGAAGAGAGAGCAGGTCTCAAACTAGGAGAAGAGATTTACACTTTCTCTCACCAAAAGGAGGATTGTAATCCCCCGAACATGGTTGATCAGTGAGTGACCCTTGAGTTAGCAGAAGCTGGAGCTACTGTGTAATGGCCATATGGATAAGGAGACAGTCAGAGGCAAGGTGTCCACATGGTTCAGTGAGGGTCCTCCTCTACCTTTAGCTTGCCCTCTTTGAACACATCTAATTGCAGTCTTCTAGGGTAATTTTGAAGACAGAAACTTTAAGATGATAATATCAGCTTAATAAAGACAGGAGGTTTTGTTCCCATCTCCCCCCACTCTCCTCTGGCCCCTGCAGTATCCTCAGCATAATCCCCAACACATAGTAGGTGCTCAATAAATATTTGTGGAGTAAATACAATGATGCTATTGCTGGAATTAATGGATAGTCAAGCCTGCCTCAGGAAAGGGTGTGGAATTGTCACAAAAAGATTCTTAAAGGAAACACGGTCTATCAATTCTGCTTTTAGAGTGTGTGTGTATGTGCTAACCCAGTTCAATACATCTCTTTCCTTCTCCCTCTAAGTCACACAAACATTTTATCCTGCTTATATAATAAAATACAGTTATTTTAAAAGTTTAAAATAAAGTCAGCCTTCAAAGAACAAGTGAATACATATATGAAATATGGTTAGAGATTGTTTTGAATCATTTTAGAATTTGAAGATGCTTTCTCTTTTTGCAACACTACTGATGAAAAGCTTAGAGTTTGATAAATTATAAACCTAATGAGGCTTCTGACTCCTCTAGCTAGTCATTAGCTGCCAGGAAATGATCATTATTACTTAATTATAAGATGAAACTAAACATTGAGAAATGTTGAAAGTGATCTGATTGGCCAATACACTAAGGACTAATTTCACAGGCATGCCCTCTACATACCAATTAAAGCTGCATCACCATAATAAAATGCTGCATGCTGCTGGCTGTGTTCTATGTTGTCATTTTCAGATTAGAACAATAAAAAGAATTCCAGTCTAGGGCACTTCCTGGCCACCAATGGCTGCTAGGCCTTTCTATACCTTGGTGGATAAGGTCTCCTCCTGAGGGCTTATTGCTCCTCAGGAAATGCCCCTAATTCTACACACAAAATAAGAGGCAGTCTTAAAAATAATAAAGGCAACAAATCAATCAATTATCTGTTTTCCTAGCTGTCAGGTAGAAAAATACCAAAATGCTTTCCAAAAGGAAAGTATATATGTAACACTCTCCCTCAGGACAGTTTATTAGCAGAGTGAGAATGGGTGTTAAGGGAGAATGCTGAGGACTAGCATTCCATTAGTATGGGCTCTACTGGCACACAGATTTAAAAACACCATCAAGAAGGGGTCTCCAGGATAAAATTTCCCATTCTAGCTCAATGCATTATAACATCTATGTCATTTTGTACCGATACTGATTTGATAAAATGTCATCTGCTTTTCCTTTCCGGAGTCTCCCTTCCATTTGCCTGGTATTAAAGGATAGCATGTTGGTTGAGACTAGGGGGCCTGGAACTCCCAGACTGCCTGGGTTCCAATCCCAATGCTATTATTTAAACATTCTATTTGGTATTTGGTGAGAAGGAGAGAGAGAAAATTAAGATTTTTTTGCTGAAACAAAGGCACTACCCAACCCAAGTAGAATAAGGTGGGTTGCAAGATTTCTTTTCTTTTTTTTTTTCTTTTTTTTTGAGACTGAGTCTTACTCTGTCCCCCAGGCTGGAGTGCAGTGGCGCTCCACTGCAGCCTCCACTTTCCAGATTCAAGCGATTCTCATGCCTCAGCTTCCTGAGTAGCTGGGACTACAGATGTGTGCCACCACATAGAGACTCACCACGTTGGCCAGGGTGGTCTCAAACTCCTGGCCTCAAGTGATCCCCCTGACTCAGCCTTCTAAAGTGCTGTGATTACAGGCATGAGCCACTGTGCCCAGCTGCAAGATTTCAATTATCAATTGATCACCTGGAGTTTAGAATAGTCATGTGACTTATCAAAAACGGATTATAACAGCTCCTACCTCCTGAGGAGTTGTGAGGATAAAATGAGCAAAAACACCTTTAAACTGCACACTATGTGCTCTATAAATGCTGGGTTTTCTTATTACTGCTTTTGTTCTATTTGAGGGGTAGAGCTGCAGGAAAAAGATCCAAGAAATTAGTATTCCAGAGTGGTAAGGGCAGCATGGATACTCACCAAAGTGTCTCCATGAAAACTTAATCCCCCCGAGTAGACACAGCAGATCCAATTTCCTAGGAATATGTATTAGTTTTAATTCACCTTTTTAAAGCCTAATACTTGGGACTTTTTCTAGCAATACTGCTTGTAGTCCTGCCTCATTACTATATCACTAGCTAAAATGGTGATAGAAACTCCAAACATAAATCGTCTGTACTTGTCTCCATTTTGTCATTTCCCATTCTCCCTTCAACCCACTGCAGTTCAGCCTTCTTCCCCCTCCATCCCCAGTAACAGCTCTATCAAAGTCACCTCTTGCCAAGCCAATGATTTGTGTTGATGTCATGGACCCCTCAGCAGCATCTATCACAGCTCACTATTGCCTCCTTCAACACTTCCTTTTCTTGACTTGCACACTACCACATCCTACTGAGTTTTTCTCCTTGTCCCCAACTCACTGTTTCTTTTAAGTAGCCTTTGCTGGGTCCATCTCCTTGTGAGGTTGATGTGTCCCAGGGCTTGGTCTTCATGTTTCTATCTACATTCTTTCCTAGTATGAGGGATTCCAGTCCTTTGACCTTAAATATTATTTATATAAAGTTGGTAACTCTCAACTTTATCTCTCTGGCTGTCTCTGTCCCTCAGATTCCAAACTCTTTCATACAATTACTTGCCCGGATGTCAGATTGGTCTATACAACATAATAAATCTAAACTAGAACTCTCAATTCTGCTGTTCCCAAGCCCTCAACCTCTACTCTACAAACGTGCTGTTCTCCAGTTTTCCCCATCTTGACTCATGATCCCATTACCATCCAAATTATTCAGATAAAACCCAATGTCTCCTCCATCGTTTCTTCCCTTAATCCTTTTATTCAACCATCTGCAAGTCAATTGATCCTATCAGTCCCAAATTCCATCACTTCAGCTGTCTTCACTGCTACCACCCTAAGGCAAGCTACCACCATCTCCTTAGATTGGTGTAATAACTTCCTAACTGGTCTCCCTCTTTGCTTCAACTTTTTCCCTCATTGACGCTATTTCCTCAAAAAAAGGAATCTCAGTGTGATTTCAAGAAAAAAAGTTGATAATAATTGTTCCTTTGCTCAAAATGCTCCAATAGCCTCATGCTATACTTAGAATACAATTCTTACTATGGCCTATGAGGCCCTACGTGATGTGGCCCCAACTCTGTTCACTGTGCTGCTGTCATACTGCTAATGTTGTTCCCAAGTCAAGGCCCTTGCTCTTGGGATTTTTCTCTCTGCCTGGAATGGCCCACATCTCTATGTGGCTGGTTCTTTCCTATTATTTAGGTTTCAGTTCAAAAGTCACGTGTCCTTGTGGCCAGGTGCAGTGGCTCATGCCTGTAATCCCAGCACTTTGGGAAGCTGAGATGGGTGGATCACCTGAAGTTGGGAGTTTGAGACCAGCCTGGCCAATATGGTGAAACCCCATCTCTACTAAAAAAATACAAAAAATTAGCCGGGCATAGTGGCGGGTACCTGTAATCCCAGCTACTTAGGAGACTGAGGCAGGATAATCACTTGAACCCAGGAGGCAGAGGTTTCTGTTAGCCAAGATTGTGCCACTACACTCCAGCCTGGGTGCAACAGAGCAAGACTCCATCTCAAAAAAATAAATAAATACAAAAAAGAAAAATAAAGTCACCTGTCCTTCTCTGACCCTTCTATTAAAGTAGCTCACTCAATCTCTCTCTATCCCAAGACCCTGTTCCATTTTCTTCATAGCACTTATTACTGTCTGAACCTATCTTCTTTGCTTATTTGTTTTTTGTCTGTATACCCCTATGAGACTGTAAATTCTATGAAAACAAATACCTCATCTATCTTATTCATCCTACAATTCCCATGCCTGCACTCCATGAATATCTGTTCAATGAGTTCATTCTCTCTAAGTGTAACAGCAGTTTACAAATTATACATGATGGCCCATTGGAACCCAGTAGCCCATCCACATAATTCACAATAGCTAAGAAAGTGCTGGAACTAGGGGCAAATTCAAGTGGAGTATATGTCTAACTGTAATCCACAGTCAAATAAAAAGTACGTTCAATTCTATGTTCCTTTAGCTCTTTCCAGGCTTCTCCAATTCATTATCAAGAATCCTCAAAAGCTCATGGCAGAGTCACCCACATTCTCTTTCTTCTCCTTCTTCCTTAAGTTTCCTTGTCTAACAGGAAGCAAATCACTTTATTGTGACTGATTGAATGGAAAAAAATGATTTCCCCATGTCCCAGCTTCCTATAATCCAATGGTCACTCCCTGATTTATCCAAAACCTGGCCTGAGCAACTCGGCTCTCTCAGACTCTCCTTTCAAGAGCAGGTCTGCTAGACTTCGCCTGTGGCTTTTTACTACACAGGATACAAGTGCCACCAGTTAATGCATAGGAGAGCTCTACTACCTAGAGTTTTGCTTTGAAGGAAACAATTGGTGGCAGAAATGACCTCTGACTTTACCTTTCTGTTATCACCTTTTCTGCTCCATCTAATGAAGCTGCAAGTGCTCTAGCTGGTGTAAGGAAGAGGACTGGGCTGAAAGGTAGGCACTCCTGGTCCCACTGTAACCATTTCATGAAATTTTGGGCAAGTCATTTAACTCCTCTGAGCCTAGTCTCTTTATCTGTAAAATGAGAGGCTTTTAGTAGATGACCCCTAGTTCTAGCTGTGCATGGTGTGAAAATACAGTGAACCAGTAAATGCAAAACAATGAAACTAGCGAGGGTAGCTGGTTATGATTGGTGCAGTGTTACTGTAGTCAAAAGACAATAGAAGGCAAGGTCAGCTTGGCCAGAGGACTAGACTGAGTCCTGCATCATTGACTGCAACTTCTAGAGACGGGACTTCCAGGGATTAGCAACTTCCCATGGAAATTTCCTGGTTCATATATAGGCTAAGGACTCCAAAATGCACACATCCAGCCCAGTTTTCACTCCTAAACACCAGATTTACACACCAATCTGCATCATTAACATCTTCACCTGATTTAGTAGCTATACACAGTTTACAATGTTTAAAACCCTTCTCACCTGTTCCACTTCTCATCTTTTCCATCTCACAGTTGATGGCAGTTCCAGCCACTTGGTACTCAAGTCTAAAAGCTTGACTTCTCTCTTTCTGTCACCCTACATTTAACATTCCAGTAGATAGTGTTGTTTCGACCTTCAAAATAAATACAGAATCCAACAGCATCTCCCATCTCCCCCGCTATGATCCAGGTCCAAGTCAGCAGCGTCTCTGTCCTGGATCCGTGCCACAGCCTCTGGAATCCTTGCCTTGTCTTTACCTGCTCACCTCCAGTCTTCATAGCCAGAGTGATTATTCTAAAATATAAGCCAAATTATGTTGATTCTTTGCTCAAAACCCTGCAATGTTTCATCATTTCACCCAGAATAAAAGCGAGTCCTTACAACAGGCTGCGAGTCCCCATGTGATCCACTCCTCCCCACACACCTATTACCTCTTTGACCTGATCTGGTACTATGCTCCCCCTCTCACTCTGCCCCAGCCACAGTGGCCTTCTTGCTCTTTTTCACACAGACTAGGCATGGTCCTGGCCTTAGGGTCTTTGCACAGACAATTCCCTTTACTAGATGTCCCCATAGCTACCATCCTCATCTCCTTCATATGTTGCTTTGGCATTGAGGCTTACCCTCACTTCTTTATTTAAAATTACAACCGGCTGGGCATGGTGGCTCATACCTGTAATCCTAGCACTTTGGGAGGCCAAGGTGGGCAGATCCCTTGAGCTTAGGAGTTAGAGACCAGCCTGGGCAACATGGCAAAACCCCATCTCTACAAAAAATATGAAAAAAAAAACTTAGCTGGATAATGGTGCACACACCTGTAGTCCCAGCTATTCAGGAGGCTGAGATGGGAGAATTGCTTGAGCCCAGAAGGTCCAAGCCGCAGTGAGCCAAGATCACACCACTGCATTCCAGGATGGGTGACAAAGCAAGACCCCGTATCAAAAAAAAAAAAAAAAATCAGCCTGTCCCCCTTTTTCCTACTCTAGAACTCCTGATCCTCTTCTCCATTTTTTCCCATGCACTAATCTTTGAATACTATTTCTTTATTTTAATACTTATAATTTTTAAATGCCCTTCAAATATTCTTTCTAGTTATAGATTCATGTAGGCCGAGCGTGGTGGCTCAAGCCTGTAATCCCAACACTTTGGGAGGCCGAGACGGGCGGATCACGAGGTCGGGAGATCGAGACCATCCTGGCTAATACGGTGAAACCCCGTCTCTACTAAAAAAAACAAAAAACAAAAAATTAGCCGGGCGAGGTGGCGGGCACCTGTAGT
>NW_016806447.1:3895523-3916629 GCF_001698545.2 Rhinopithecus bieti
CCTGTAGTCCCAGCTACTCGGGAGGCTGAGGCAGGAGAATGGCGTAAACCCGGGAGGCGGAGCTTGCTGTGAGCTGAGATCCGGCCACTGCACTCCAGCCTGGGCGACAGAGTGAGAATCCTTCTCAAAAAAAAAAAAAAAAAAAAAGATTCGTGTAAATTACTTTTTATAAAGTAGTTATGTTTAACATTTATTATCTATACCTAACCCTGAATATAATATAATCCCAACTAAGGCAGGGATTTTGGCATGTTTTATCCCCGGCACAAAGACACGGTAAGTATCTGCTAAGTAAAGTAAAGGACGAGTATCACTGCAGGTTAGGAGTAATCCCAACGTCTGTGCCCCACTGTATTCACTTCCTGGAAACGCATTAATTTGTTTAAGGTTCACTAACCATTGTTCACATTTCCTCTTGGTTGATCCCATCCTCATATCAAGAATCGCATGAGAGATCCAACCTGCTCACTGAACCACAGGGGCAAATAATGATAAACCTGCTCTCTTTGATTTTAAGGCTATTTCCTCAGTGAGCCAAGGATTTCAGAAACAGGGAAAAATCTGGTGATCTATATAAATTAATTTTCTAATAGTGAAAGAAGTAGCCAAATATCATTCTAACGTAAGATCTAAGATCCCTTCTTGGACTACTTTCCTAACATCAATGTTAACTCTATAATTTTTTCATATCTCACTTTCTAAAAATTTTTAAAGCCGTTTCTAGGTTTCTTTTGGGGAAATCATGCCCATATTTTCAATGCCTTTTCATACAGACCTATTAGTCTGCCCAAACTGTTATAAAGTGGGATTTCTACTTTCAAAAGGCCTACATGGTAATCCAGGACAGAGAAAGGAAAAAGAATCACCTGAAAGGACATCCTCATCAAAGGGGAGGTTGCCAGTGTTGAATTATAGGAACTCACTTGGGGCTAATATTTATAGCTTCTATAAGTTGGAGTCAATGCCCTACCTTTTGAATTACCTTTGTGAATAAAAGTCAATAATAAGACTTTTGTGCTGGACATGGTGGCACAAACCTATAGTCCCAGCTACTGGGGAGGCTGAGGCAGGAGGATCATTTGAGACCACGAGTTCAAGGCTGCAGTGCATGATGATCATGCCTATGAATAGCCACTACCTTCCATCCTGGGCAATATAGCAAGACCCCATTTCTTTAAAAAAAAAAAAAAGACTTTTGCAAAACAGAGGAATATGTATTCCTTTAAACCTATGATGATCATAGGCTTTGTGGATAATTTTAGGAAGGTAGGTTGCTGACTTTCTTGGCAGTTGACTTCCAGACAGCTTAAAATAGGCATTCTCCCTAAATCCTTGTCAGTACCATCATGTACAGAATATAAACATTAGAGAACACAATATTGGGTAGAATCCCTACCTAGGGGACATCTTGCTGGCATATCTACAAGACCTGAGACTAAGTTTTCTTAAAATATTAGAACTAATTCAGCCACAAGTCTCTACTAAAGACATGGTTGTTTGTTGTATCTTATTCCAGAAACAAAGCCACAGTTCTGAAGGGTCTGACTTGGGACCCAAGTTTTAGACTATTTTGTAAGCTTTACATGAACCCTAGGATCTCCCCCTGCAGGTTGCTTTCCAGAAGTTCATGAGTTTACCTCCTGAGTCTGGAAGTTGGGAGAAAATCTGAGAATAATATTCAGAGAAAAGCCCGTAGTAGCATCCCCAAAGTGCTGGGATCGTAACAGAAGCAAATAATATGACACAGCCACACACAATCTATATACTGTAATACGGCTTTAGAATCTGGGAAACACAATCATAGACTCATCTGTTTGGCAATTCCTACTCATTTGGTCTTTGTAGGAAGACTCCCAACCTTGGATTAAAATCCTAAATTTCTGTCAATGCTGTCTGTGGGCATGAATTCAAGAAGGCTGCTGTTGGTAGCCCATTAGCCATGATGTCATCATGGTATATACAAAGAACAGTATTCTAAAATGACATGTACAAACATCCAATGCCTGAGAAAACAATAGTGCTTTAATTGAGGAAGAGAAATATGCTATAAAGAAAAGGGCTTTTGGACCAAGAGACCAAGTTTCAAATCCTAGATTTGCCACTTGATAGATGATCTCGGCCAAGGTGTTTCACCATTCTGAGCCTCAATTCCTTCCTCTGTAAAGAGGGACAATACCACCCACCTATCAGAGTTGTTGAGATGATCAGAGATGGCACAAATAAAATGCCTGGCATTGACTCTGAATAAATGGCAGCTACTTTAGGTAATTCTACCCATGCATGTTAAACTAAGATTATATTTCATAATCCCAGCAATTTCATAACTGCAATCATGGTTATCTAAAATTTTTCTTATTAGTACAACTTGGGGATGAATGGTAAGCAGTGTTTGAGATAGACAATGGGTATGTATTTAAGAAGGAATAGTTTAAGAAAGAACAGTTTTAGGCCGTCTTTTTGGTGGAAATGTAGCAGCAAGCAGCATTTGTGAAACTCAACTTGTCTTATTTAAATACCCACAATTAATATTCAGGCAAATAGAATTAATGTAGTAGACTGGAGGCAAATTTTAAAACAATCTCCACCTAGAGATAAAAAAAATCCCACTATCATTTCTACTACTTGGAGGGAGTGATTTTCCTTTCTTTTGATTTCCCAGTATTGAATTGTACATGAATTAGGGTTCGCCTGATGAAGCAGCCCTACGTATGTGCTTCCTCATCACATACCTTTTGTGCTTCAATTTGAAATCTATATAATACTATAAAGAGCTGCCTCCTGCAGAGTTATAAAACACCACAGGGCACATTCTGCCCTCTGCTCTCTTCCCTCCAACAATAAAGTAAAAGGTAAAGGGAGTTGCTGTATGTGTAAAACAAACTGAATGACAACTAGACTCAATTGAGCCTTCAACAAATATGTGCTGTATAGCTACTATATGCCAGGCACTGTGCTAGACTCTAAGTAATAGTGGAAGAGATGAAAACAGTCCTTGCTCACAAGTTGTTTAGAGTCTAAAGAGGAAGAGAGAAGTTTAAATACAATATGGTTAGTTATAGGGGTAAACAAAGACATGATGTCGTGAGAATACTTGCCAGCCTTTAGGGAGGGGAGGATGAGCCTTCTAGTTAGAGAAGCAACACACAGGAAGACGGAAAAAATGTAGTATGCTCAGGAACCGAATGTGGTTCTCGGTGATTGGAGTGTGAAGTAGGAAAAGAAGGACGCTGTGGTCAGGTGTGAGGCTGGAGAGAAATGCCTCGTGTATTATGTGTAAATCTTGACTTCATCTTAATGAGATGTGGAGCAATGAGGGCTTTAGGTAATGCAAGAAAAGACAGACAGAGGGAGAGGGTAGGTGGGAGGTGGGACTAAAGAGGGAGAAGGCGAGGGAGGGAAGTGAGGGGTTGAGGGAGAGGAAGGGAGACAGAGAGATTGGTTATCATTGTTGAAAATGAAAAGATTTGTTTCATATCCCCAAAAGAAGAACATTCTCTTGTATTTTATTTTGGCATAGCTGTATAACACCAAGAAGCTAGCTATTTGGGGTTAGGTAAAAAATTTGAAAACAAAAAATTTAAGGACTATAGTTTCTCACCAGGAAATTTTAAACTATGTTTGATAGCACTTATTAGAATTTACTTTGAGGCTGATGAAGCTGAAACTGTAACCATACTGCTATTGTAGTTTGGAAATGATTTTGGTTCCTGGCAAAGATTTGGCTGATGATCTCATGTGACATAGGAACTACAGCCCAAAAGTACTGCACAAACTAGGAGTCTGGCATTAAAATGTCTGTGCTCTCCTTATACAATTCAAGGGTACTTGAATTACCAAGCAAGGCTTACATAGGAACCTTTTCAATTCCAATAATAATACAATATCACTGTACTGAGGTTCATGAAGAAACAATAGGTCATAAAGGCAAAAATTATAAATCATATGCTATTATTCTTTTTTACTCAGAAAAATACTAAAATCCATTGTAGACCACATCAAAAAATTTTGTAAATATAGCAAGTCTTATCTGGCTTTAATTCAGTCTTTCCAGTGTTCAATATTATTAAATCCTGAATGAATTTGAGGCAGCTCTGGAATATGCAACATACACACTCATATTAGTTCAGATGTTAACACATTGATTCATTTCAGACACCTCTTAATAATTTCTGTTTGGCATCTGAGGCACAGCCCCACTTTAAAAACACCACGATAAGCACTCTTGATAAAAATGTAACAGAGAGTCTCCCGATACCAGTATTCACGTGTAGTGGTAACTGCCCCTGATGGGAATTCTCATGCCCCTCACCCACCCTTGGAAACCCAAATAACAAAACAGGACTCAAGGCCTTCTGAAATTACTCAGGCTGGAGCAAATGTTGCTCATGCTTCATCTCCTAGGAAACCTAAAAGCCTCCCAAGAATGAAGTCACCACGGGAGCAAAGCAGGCAGCTGAGTGAACTCTGGAGCTCTAATGTACTGTCTTTTGCAGACAACAGCGCTTCGGTGTTAAAGCCACAAGACCAAGAGCAGACACAGCATCCAGAAGAAAACCTCTACTGGCAAGCACAAGACAGTGATCACAGATGTGGCCGCAGACGATGGAAGGACAGGAGTGCAGCACGCTGAAATGTCGGAATACTGCACGCCTGCAATCGCCTTTCCCTCTGGTATTTAATGAGAAATAAAAAGCACATGTGAAGGTTTTATGATCATTTTATTTATGTGTTAAAAATACTATAGGTAACTCTTTTGGAATGTCCTGTTCTCTCCAACATAAGTGGATATTTGAAAAATACTTGGTTAGAAAATTTAAATAACCTAAATTTAAAATCCATGTACAAGAATGACAAATACGAACATGCTTAAAATGTTAAAAAGTGGTTAAAAGCAAAACAAAACTAAAATAGAATTTCTCTCAGAAATAAACCATCTCCACTGCATGCTTTAGAAAGAAAATGTCGAATCCTCAGTTATGGTGCATCTGGGTATGCAAAGAATATATTTCCCCACTTTCCCCATCCAGATCTCTCATTTCAAATCCCAGGCATGTTCATTCAATTCCACACTCTCAGCTCACACTGCTGAAAAATGCTTGGGTGTTTTGTGCAAATTCAAAGCTAAATAGGAAAGAGACAGAAAAAGATTTAGAGGCATAATAATCTTGAAAGAAAATAGTTTTGTATCCTGTTTGTCAGTTAGTAGGGGAAAAAGTGATTTATTTAGGAAGTTGTAATTGAATAAGAACCTTTAAAATGTCATCTTTCTTCAAAGAAATATTTGTACATATTAGATAAGGAAAATATAGAATGTTCTTGCTAACTCCTTGAAAAGAGCCAGATCGTTTGGGCTATGTAGTAAATGGAGGATTCTGAGTGGTAGCCCAGTGCTTTCCTTGGAACCTCAGGCAATTAACTTTCTAGCTAGGCGTCAAGTTTTATAAACTGCTAAGTGACCAGGCAGACAGACTGGCTCTACAAGGTAATGTTTCCAATTTGACTCATGCTTATGGTCTTTGACCTTAAAAGTCATTTGTAGTCCAAGTGACCCAGACATTCTTAAAGCTGGTATACGGAGGGATCAGCTTAGACTTTTGGATTTTGGTTGACTTTTTGCATTGCTGTCCACAGACTTGGGGCAGCAGGAGATAACTGTTATAGGGAAGAAGGAAGAAAGGAAGAGAAAAGAAAAGGAAAAGAAAGGACCAAAATACATCTCCTGGAAGCAAAATATATCCCAGACTTGAAAAAGGAGTCATAACTTAAGTCAAAAGCATGAAATGTGTTATAAGGAGGTATTTTCCTTAAAACAAATATATTACTAAAAGAGTAAACAGCGGTAAGCTGTAAATCATAATCTTTTGCCTAACGCATTCCTAGAGTTTCATCCTGAGAGCAAACACCAGTGAGAAATGGACACTCAGGAACCCAGATAACTCAAAAGTTGGAAGGAAGCTGTCTGCAGTCATTTTCACTAAAGAGATAAGATCACCTGGCCCTCTTCAGTAGCTTTTACACTTAATGTCCCTCCCTCCTGACTCTTAAAACTATAAACCGAGAAGAAAAAAACCCAGCTTTGTGCCACAACCCTAGCAATTTAAGCAAAGACAGGGTAGGAACAATAAAAATATTCATGGCCATCATGAAGATTTACCATAACATTCATTATACTTTCTTGGTGGAATTAGTTTCCCGTGGCCTCCTTTCTTCAACCAAGGAAAAAATATGCCTTCCAAATTCCACTTTTTTGTTCCTTCTTGAGCCAAAAATATAATCTATATTTGCTTAAAATAGGGTTCTGGAAAGTGAAAGAGCCTTTATCTGCCTGTGAGAAATGGAATTAACTGAAAACCAAATGGAAACTTTGGTAGGAATACTATGGTGAATGGTTAAATATTTACAATATAAGAACCAGTTCATTTGAAAACAAATGTACAAGTGCCTGGCTTCCTTCCCTGCCTTAGGAGTCAAGAATGTTCTGTTGCTGAGAAGGGCCATTTTATTGACATTCAAGTAAAAGATGTGGTTCCAGGAAAAGAAGGTAAGACTGAATACAAGAGCTATGGTTCTGCAAACTAGTATTGTACCACATGAGTCCATTCTGATGAGGTTGTCCTTTAAAGACAAATTCACAAAGAAAAAGTGCATAGGGGAAAATGTGTAATTCTGACATCAAGCATAGGAGTGCCTCCAGCACAACTAAGTGTAGTCATCCAATTTCCCAAAACTAAATGGGATATAAAGAATGGAAGAACATTCGGCCATGTGCAGTCCCAGCACTTTGGGAGGCCGAGGTGGGTGGATTGCCTGAGGTCAGGAGTTCAAGACCAGCCTGCCCAGCATGGTGAAACTTCGACTCTACTAAAAATATAAAAATTAGCCAGGTGTGGTAGCAGGTGCCTGTAATCCCAGCTACTCGGGAAGCTGAGGCAGGAGAATTCCTTGCCCAGGAGGCAGAGGTTGCAGTGAGCCGGAGATTGCACCACTGCACACAAGCCTGGGTAACAGCAGCGAGACTTCGTCTCAAAAAGAACATTCAAACTGTCACAGACCTAAAGGAAACACTGAAACTAGGTTCTTTAGGCAATTGGGACCTATATCTCATGCTGAATATGCAGTTCTGAAACAAGCACCACAAACACTTACTCCATATTAGTTCAGATGTTAACACACTGATTCATTTCACACACTTCTTTGTAATTTCTGTTTTGTTTCTGAGGCACAGCCCAACTTTGAAAACATCAGGACAACTACTCTTTATAAAAATGTGACAGAGGGTCTGTCTATTCCCTAAGGTGGAAGGAAAAGGAAAGAATGACAGTGAGAAAATCAAGCTTCACCTAAACCACTGCACAAATAAATAAATAACCTCCAAGGCTCAATAGCTAAGTTTGCTTTGGTGCAAAGGTGGTGGTTTGGGAACTAGAAAAGTGTGTAAAATAATTCCTATTAGCAATCCTTCTTTGTACTGTTTGTGTTTTCTCTTAATCAGCATTAGTCCAGCCTCTCTGAAGGGACGTGTTGGGCCTGCCAGGCTAATGTACCAGGTGACTCTGCAGCTCCTGACAGGGTTTCTGGAACAGTCTGATGATCACCTGAGCTAGTCATTTGGTAACTTCCTGGGGGGGGGTTTGGCCCAGGGTGGGGTTTTTTGGGGGGTTGGGACCCTCCCCTTGGGTGTAGGGGGGTTTTTTTTTTTTTTTTTTTTTTTTTTTTTTTTTAATACTTGGCAATAAAAGGCTCTTGGAGGTAGAAATGAAAATCAATGGAGAAAACCACAAAATCCCACACAAACCAGCTTCACTTTTCTCGACTCTTTCTGTTATAAGGGCTGCTTCAGGTTTCCACATTTCCCTGGAGGGCAGGATGCTTAAGGGTTTTAATCCTAGTCCCCTCAAATCACATAACGGTGCTGATAAGGTGCTTTCTCCTGCTGACCCAGGGAAAAGTGGCCCTTCATCCTTTCATCTGCTTCTGGGTAGAAGTGACTGTTGAATGATTTAAAAGAGTCATTAAAGAGTGGAGAAATGCCTCCTCACTACGATGAAAGACTGACAGTTACACAGGAAGACAGTCATGGGGTTCCTCGCCCTGGTGATCCTACGTCCCCATCTTCTCACTGCCTCTAGAGCTGGACATTGCCACACAGCCCCCTGCCCTTTCAGCCTCTGCCTCCCCGTTCTCCACTCACATTTCTTAATCCCCTGTAGTCGGGCTTTCAAGTTTGTCCAAACGGCTCCACCTCCATTGCCAAATCTGCCTGCCTTTTCTCAGTGTAAACACACTCCCTTGCTGTTGGCATTGCCAACCATTCCCTCCATTTAAAACTTTCTTCCCTTGGCCTCTGAAACAGTGTGTTCTTATTAGTCCTCCACCTGTCACTTGTGCTAGGTTTACTTCTTCCTCTAAGTATCAAGGTACCAGCCCTCCTCTCCTGGGCACTTTTGCTCTCGCCCTCGGGGATCCCATTCATTCTCATCTTTAATGGTCACCCTCTATGTAGATAATTCCCATATCTCTAGCATCCCATATCTTTGGATGCTCTCCTTGGCTTTATTCTACATTTCCAACTGCCTGTTGGACATCTTCATCAGTGGAGCCCAAGACCTCTCCAAGACCAAAATCACCACCGTTTCCCAGAACAAACAAAAAAGTCCCAGACTGTCTTCCCAAATTGCCCATTTCTACTAATAATCTCACAGTTCCACAAGTCGATGAGCTTCAAACATTCCTCACAATTAGTGATCAAATCAAATCCTATTGTTTCTGTTTCTTTTTCTTTTCTTTTCTTTTTTCTTTTTTCTTTTTTTTTTTGAGGTGGATTCCTGCTCTGTCGCCCAGGCTGGAGTGCTGTGGCAGCTCACTGCAACTCCCCACTCTCCCCTCCACCAGGTTCAAGTAATTCTCCTGCCTCAGCCTCCCGAGTAGGTGGGATTACAGGCATGAGCCACCACTCCCGGCTAATTTTTGTATTTTTAGTAGAGACAGCGTTTTGCCATGTTGGCCATGGCTGGTCTCGAACTCCTGACATCAGGTGATCCACACGCCTTGGCCTCCCAGAGTGTTAGGATTAGAGAGGCATGAGCCACCATGCCTGGCTGATCCTGTTGTTTCTTAAAGTCCTCTGGGTTTGTGCGACTGTCCCCTCTACTTCACTCTACTACCACCCCCTAATTCAAATCATCACCACTTTTCCTCTAAACCATTACAGCTCTGTCTCTTACAATAAAAACAGTAGCTCGCCGCTCATTAGATAGTAAGTCTGTATCCCCATGTTTCCATTGAACTTCTGGATACACCCCTGAGCTCTTTTACTACTGGCTTTCACACTTCTATGAAAATAATTGAATAAAAGACCATGGGATTACTCAGTATTTCAGAAATATTTAGGCAAATGCTTGTATGTTTATAAATTTCACTACAATGTGAAGACATTTGGTCGATGACCCTCTTTAAGAACAGGCTGCTCTCCCAAAACTGGATTGGTCCATTTAGAAACCTCATATTCCAGGCTGAAGTACCATGACACAGGGACTCAGCACTGTGATCACAGGGCTCTGCAGAGAATCCAACAGAGTAAATCATCTTTCATTCAAACACAATAGGGATCAGAAAGTCAAATTAAGTGTTCTTGGTCCTTTATTGAAAACAAGGAGGATTATATTCTTCAAAAATGACAATTCATTAAACAAAGGCTGGCACATGTTCCAGATTAAAAGAAATGAAAAAGAAGGCTGGGCACAGTGGCTCATGCCTGTAATCCCAACACTTTGGGAGGCTAAGGCAGGTGGATCATTTAAGGTCAGGAGTTTGAGACCAGCCTGACCAACACTGTGAAACCCCGTCTCTACTAAAAATACAAAAATTAGCCAGGCATGGTGGCAGGTGCCTGTTATCCCAGCTACTCGGGAGGCTGAGGCAGTAGAATTGCTTGAACCTGGGAGGGAGAGGTTGCAGCCTGGGTAACAGAATGATACTTCGTCTCAAGAAAAAATAAACAAAAAGACATGAGAACTAAATACAATACCTGGCCTGGGATTGGATCCTGTACTGGAAGGAAAAAATAAGCTATAAAGGACATTATTGTGTCAACTAACAAAACTGAAATTCAGACAATAAAGTATTATATCAATGTTAAAATTACTAGAGTTGACAATTGTACTGTAGCTATAAAAGAGAATATCCACGTTCTTAGGAAATATGCACTGAAATATTGAGGCATAAAAGGGCCATGCTGTAACTTATCATCAGTGGTTCAAAAAATATTACAGTATATAAGATATGTGATAAAGTAAATGGGGGCCTAAGTACACAAATGAGTGCTTTGTGTACTGTTCTTACTCTTGTAACTTGCCTATTAAGTTTGAAATTATTTTCAAATAAAAAGTTTAAAGATTTAAAAAATTAAGTCCTCAATCTGTATTATTGATTACTGTAGCCATCACATAACAAGGAATCAAAAAATATTTGAGGAAGGATCTCGAACTAGAAATACCATTTGACCCAGCCATCCCATTACTGGGTATATAACCCAGAAGGATTATAAACCAGGCTGCTATCAAAAACCATGCACATGTGTTATTGCAGCACTATGCACAATGCAAAGACCTGGGAATCCAACCCAAATGTCCATTCAGTGACAGCCTGGATTAAGAAAATGTGGGCACATATTACACATGGAATTACATGAAGCCATAAAGAAGGGATAAGTTCATGTCATTTGTAGGGACATGGATGCAGCCGGGAAACCACTCATCTCAGCAACTATCACAAGAACAGAAACCAACGCCACAATGTTTCTCACTTCTAGGTGGGAATTGAACAGTGAGATCACTTGGACACAAGAAGGAGAACATCACACATTGGGGCCTGTCGTGGGGTGGTGGGAGCGGGGAGGGATAGCATTAGGAGATATACCTAATGTAAATGACGAGTTAATGGGTGAAGCACACCAACATGGCACATGTATACATATGTAACAAACCTGCATGTTGTGCACATGTACCCTAGAACTTAAAGTATAATAAAAAAAAAAAAATAAAATAAATAAATAAATAAATAAATATTTGAGGAATGAATATTCATTACATACATCTTTAATATACTAACTGCTTATGTAACAGTATGGTTTTAACAAAATTAATTACTTGTTTTTGGAGACAGTCTCCCTCTGCTATCCAGGCTGGAGTTTAATGGCATGATCATAGCAGCTCACTGCAGCCTTGAACTCCTGGACTCAAGTGATCCTCCCACCTCAGCCTCCCCAAGTAGCTAGGCCTATAGGTACACACCACCACGCCCAGCTAATTATTTTAATTTTCATTTTTAGATATGGAGTCTCCCTGTGTTGCCCAAGCTGGTTTCGAACTCCTGGCCTCAAGCAATCCTCCTGCCTTGGACTCTCAAAGTGCTGGGATTACAGGCATGAGCCACTGTGCCCAGCCACATTTATGTTCATGATGTTCAACTTTTCATGCTTGCCAGCATCTTGTTTCTAAGCTCAGCTCAAATTACACTAATGTGGAGATAGATGTATACATAATTTTCAAACCTAATATACAGTAAACAAATATATTATGTGTTTATGAGTTTCAAATTGTCATTCTAACAGTTAATATTTTAGTGTTAAAAATTTTAGATTTTACAGGACTATCCAGGTACCTTAAATTTAGTTTTTAAAAAATTAATTAATATTCTATATATTAATTCTTGGTTAAAAAACGCAATAATTGGGAGGCCGAGGCGGGCAGATCACGAGGTCAGGAGATCGAGACCATCCTGGCTAACATGGTGAAGCCCCATCGCTACTGAAAATACAAAAAATTAGCCAGGCATGGTGGCGGGTGCCTGTAGTCCCAGCTATTAGGGAGGCTGAGGCAGGAGAATGGTGTGAACCCAGGAGGCGGAGCTTGCAGTGAGCCAAGATCACACCACCGCACTCCAGCCTGGGTGACAGAGCAAGACTCCATCTCAAAAAAAAAAAAAAAAAAAAAAAAAAAAAAAAAAAAAAAATACAATAAATATGGGCCAATTCCTAGAACTCAGAAAACACTATTAGCCTCACACTATACCTTAGAGAATTAAAACTTTAATAACAAAGCAAAAACCCTTAGATGATTAAATTACATTTCTGTAACGCAATGAAGTAGTCATACATCTTAGTGTAAGTCTACAAAGTTAAAGCCTGAAAAATATCTGACTGTGGTCAAAAGTAAATTTCCTTAGATTACAAAAACTTCTTTGTATTAATGTATCATCATTCTCATAATTTTCATAATATCACCCACTAGCACAGAAAAATATTCAGTTAAAGTATTATATATCATTCAAACTCCAACATGGTTATTATTTGAATTAAATAAATTATTTAGGGGAAAAAAATGAGTAAAATTTAGTACATCAGGTCAACTCTGTAAACACAGACTTTCATTCTGCCTTATAACAACAACAGTGGCTAGCATTATTAATCTACCATGATCTGCCATGCTCAGTTCTAAATGTTTTATGCATCCTCTTACTTGTCCCACAAATAACTCTATTTTTGCAGATAATGAAACTGAGGCACAGAGAGATTAAGTAATTTCCCCAACGTCTAGTCTAAGACAGAGCCAGGACTTGAACCCAGGATTCTGGCGCTGGAGCCTGTGCTCTTTACCACTGCGGGTAATACTCATCCAGTTAAAATACAGTGCTACTTCACCTTTCAAATGCAAAACGGGTTGATTTTAAATACACATTCATTTAATTTTGACTTCGGAGATTTGCTCACATTTTGTATCTCTTTTATTACGTGTTTAACTTTACTATCTATTCCATGTTAACTTCTGCAGGAGGGAAATCCAATTGGTAGACCAATTATTGTTATTTCTTTAGGTATTTTTAAATTGTGGTAGAATACACATGCAATTTACTATCTGAGCCATTTTTTGGTGTACAGTTCATAGTGTTAAGTGCATCCATATGCTGCACCCCATCACCACTATCCATCCACAGGATGCTTCTCAGCTTGTAAAACTGAAGCTGTCACCATTAAGCAACAGCTCTCCCTTCCCCACTTCCCCAGTCCCTGACAGCCACCATTCTACTTTTTCTCTCAATGAGTTTGACTACGCTAGGTACCTCAGATAATCGGAATCAGACAGTATTTGTCTTTTTGTGACTGGCTTATTTCACTTAGCATAATATCCTCAAGTTTCATCCATGGGATAGCATGAGTCAGAATTTCATTTTTTTAAGGCTGAATGATATTCCAGTGTGTGTGTGTGTGTGTGTGTGTGTGTGTGTGTGTGTACACATATGAATGGATACACTATATTTTGTCTATCCATTCATCTATCAATGAACACTTGGTTGCTTCCACCTTTTGGCTATTGTGAATAATGCTGCTATGAACATGTGTGTACAAATCAGATTATTGTTTGTGTAATTTTTTTCCTGATGATTGTTTTTAAAACTTTATTTATGATCCAGGAAGCAGAAAATGCATGAGGGTTGGTCCATTCAAGATTCCAAACCAGATTCGAATCATAGAATCTCAAGGTTAAATAAGAACAGGAACTTCATCTTATCTAATCCCCATATGATGCTGCAATGCTTTTTTTAGAACATCTGCCACCAAGGTGTTGTTCAACCCCAGGCCTTTTTTGTTTTCAAAGAATCTAATGTCAAACTGACTTCTGCTTCCCTTTAGCTTTCACCCACTGGTCCTAATTCTGCCCTCTGGAGTCTAATCCTGCTTTCCTATAATAGTCTTTTCAAGTATCAGAAGGCAGACACAACCCCTCTGAGTCTTCTCTCCTCTAAGATAAATATTCTCAGATATGATGACCGAGAAGCCTGAGAGATTAGCATGGAGTTCCTTGAAGCAAAGGCGTTGTCTTCCTCACTTGATGCACCACTCACATTTGTACACATGTCTGAAATGGAGGGACCAGACCATTCTTTGATCCTGTCTCCTGATCAAAACTCAAATCCCAATGAATGTGAATGTGAAACACCCCACATTTTATAAGCCATTCAACGGGGATAGGAATGATCTGAAGGACAGGTGCTTCCGACTTTCCAGACCTGACCATGAGCACCTTTCCTAGATCAAGTATTATGCATGCCCTGGTGCCTCCCCCACTCCTTTCCCTCCACTCCTTCACATGACCACAGTGATGGGTTCATGCTCAATCACCTCCAAAATTCTTAGCTAAAAAACAGCCATTAAGCAGCAGGATGATAATTTACTTTCAACTTCTAACAGGATTTGTAAACATCATGATAAATGGGGAGAGGCACAACACTGCATTCCTCCAGCGGGTCCTCTGAACACACTACGTTTCGACATCAGTTGGCTTAAATCTTTCATTTCAAATTAGGACTGAAATTCTCCAGTGTTCCTGTCAGGCACCTTTCCCATCTGATCCCCTGGAGAGGATATGTCAGTCGAAGTCACAGGTAACACGGTGTATTAAGACTTGAGAGTGTTGATTTCAAATCCATTAACTACGTTTTTGGTTGAAGGCAGTACTGACAATATGCAGTAAGCAAAGGAACGATTTCAGGAAAGGGGGAAAAATGTTGAAGGTTCTAATGGCAAGAGTTTAGGCATGTCTTCAAATGTGCTAGAACTTCGTGCTCTCCTGTGTTCATGCTTTGTCCTTGCTGCTTTTGTATCCATGCTCCACACTCCTATTCTCAGCTAGCTTCCTCCTCTGCACACTGATAAGCTCCTTGATCTCAGAGGGAAACAGGCATTTCTCCCAGAATGGCACAAAGCTTCTCCAATTTCTTCTGGAGAAGAGGAAAGAGATTGGCAAAGGCCCATTGTAGAAAACCATCTGGACTCATTCATAGTCCCATCTCAAATGCCCTTACTCAGACACAACCCTTCCACGAGCCTCTCTGACCCTAGGCCAGCATCTGCAAATGGCATTTGACTCCTAGGCTTGTTTTGGTTGGCCTATACCGTGATATTCCACATAATGCTTTCAAATTTCAAATTGAGTCATTTGTGATCATTCACTTAAAAATCCAGATTTCTGGCAACACCGGGTCTGCATTCCTTCATCATAAGAACCTATTGGGGAACATGGCACACCGGGGCCTGTTAGTGGGTGGGGAGCAAAGGGAGGGAGAGCATTAGGACAAATACCTAATGCATGCAGGTCTTAAAATCTAGATAATGGGTTGATAGGTGCAGCAAACCACTATGGCACATGTATACCTACGTAACAAACCTGAACATTCTGCACATGTATCCCAAAATTTAAAGTAAAATAAAAAATAAATAAATAAAAATAAAAAGAACCTATTAGAGATGAGAAGCAGCTGACTCCTTTAGATGGGGCATGAGTCTTCCATTTGCCTCAGTCCTCACCACTCCTTATTGTGTTCTTGAAAAAAGGGCCATTTAGGGCCGGGCTCAGGGGCTCATGCCTGTAATCCCAGCACTTTGGGAGGCCGAGGCAGGTGAATCACTACATCAGCAGATCAAGACCATCCTGGCTAACACGGTGAAACCTCGTCTCTACTAAAAATATAAAAAATTACCCGGGGGTGGTGGCAGGCGCCTGTAGTCCCAGCTATTGGGAGGCTGAAGCAGGAGAATCACTTGAACCCGGGAGGCGGAGCTTGCAGTGAGCCGAGATTGCGTCACTTCACTGCACTCTAGCCTGGGCGACAGAGCGAGACTCCATCTCAAAAACAAAGGGCCATTCAGATTTTGCACCTGGAACATTCCATTCATTTGTGTTTCTTTCTTGGTCCGGTAGCCATTTAGGTTTACAAACCTTCTGTCAAAGGCTATTAAATCTGTTTTACAATCTGTAAAATACTGGGGTTGGCCTTCTAGCTCTGTGATTATATGATATAGTGGCTTGCTGAGCAAAAGTGATATTGTGTTGTTCTTGATCCCATTTCCTCAGGAGTGAAGTTGAAGATACAGCATGGGCAATAAAATCCGTAGTTGAGTGACCAGCTATCCCCCAGCCCTCTTCTCAGATATGCCCACTCCTTGAACCTAGGTATGGCCTTCTCTTTCTTGCTGTCAACATTATAACAAGAGGAGTCGAATGGAAGTTGAAGATTCAGGTTTGAATGAGTGAGTGACTTCCATCAAAGTCCTATCTGAGTTTTCCAATTTCCATGCCGAGCTGCACATCTGTAGTATGTTTCCAAGACCACCTGAGGGCTTTTTATCAAAGCAAAGGAGGTGTTAATGAGATGGATATGACATTTCTCATGTACTGTTGGTATTTGACTCCTTGCAACTCCTTGCAACTCTGCTAAAATACTAACAATCCATGGTAAATGCTTTATGTGAGCTCTGCATATGTGTTCTAAAACTTGACAGCATAAAATAACAGCTTGTCTTGGCTATGAGTATGGCCAGCGATTATTGAAAGTAGAGTGTTGAGGACTCACAGTTTCAACTTTCTAACAATTAGAACCATGCAGGTAAGAAATGAGCTGACTTGTCCAGTGTGGGAAACCATGCAAGGAGAGTCTGGATAAGCAGAAATACTGTAGAAGAGTTCCCTGCACTGGACCCAATGGTGAGGTGGAAGTTAGGGATATTTGAGGAGGGACACTGAACTACCTACCTATCCTACAATGCCCCCACCAACTCATTATGCTGGGAATTCTCCCTTCTGCCTCTGTTTTGTTTTGTCTTTATAACATAGAAGCTGACCGACTTGGCGTTTACCCATCTCATAAGATGCTAGGATGACTGATACTACATGGATTCAGCTCTAACTTAGTTGGCTATTCAATAGTGTCTACTTTTTTTTTTCCTTTGGAGACAGGGTCTTTCTGTTCCCCAGGTTAGAGTACAGTGGTACAATCATATAGCTCACTGCAAACTCAAACTCCCGCCTTCAAGTGATCCTTCTGCCTCTACCTCTCAAGTAGCTGGGACTACAGGAGCATGCCACCACATCTGGCTTGTTGATTGATTGATTGATTGATTGAGATGGGGTCTTGCTAGTTGCCCAAGCTGTTCTCAAACTCCTGGGCTCAATGGATCCTCCTGCTTCAGTGTTCCAAAGGGCTGGGATTACAGGTGTGAGCCACCATGCCCAGCCTACTTTTAAAAATATTTGCAAAATGGAACTAAATCTTGCCTGAAATTATATCATTATTATATTAAATTATTTTTCAGTATAGAAAGTTTAATAATAATGGCAGCTGATATTTTATATGAAGACCACTAAAGCTCTGGCCAAAAGAAAACACTTTAAAGTCTGACAGTAAATCCCTTTAGAAGCTACTTAGCATCTCATAATGTTGGTCCCTGGGTTCATTCTCAATTTAAAGGGAGTTAAAACTTAATGACTAACACACCAGTTAGGTCTTCAGATTGTCTCTATAAAGTTTTAAATATTCCTATATCATGAGCACTGCTTCCACTTATATATTTTTTGGCTAAACAAACTAGTTCTATGCCTAATATCATCTTCCAATAGCCAGAGGTTTCACTAGAAAATCCTGCCATAGGAGAGAAGGAGGATACATGTAGCTGCACACAGATTAAAATTCTGCTCCTTCCTTTAGATGTATAATATTATTACTGGATACTGCCATATGTGGAAGGAAAAAATACCTCCAAATCAAAAGGCAGAATTCCCTCTGAGCGGGTTTAGAGTAGAGGAATAGAAACACTTCGGTTTTACAACAATGAGAGGAGGCAGAAGCGAGCAGGGGGTTTGGATCAGAAAGAACTGTGTCTGAGCAAGTTTTTCTTTGGAGAAAATGAAAACATTGTTCTAAGAATATTTCAAGAAGGAAAACGTCTCTTATTCAACATGGAACTGATTCAGCCTGTGTTGAACAAACAAACTTCCGTGGCCGATGATCCGGACACTGGGTGAAGATGATAATCCCTTCAGGTATGATAACCCAGAAGCTCCAGAAGCTGGAGCCAGCACAGGGTGTGCCTGATGGGCAGTCTCTCCAAGTCAAGCTGAGCTAGAGGCTGGGCATGTTCCGTGTGTTTCCTTTGTAGAGTTCCTGGTATGCCACGCACACTAGGTAAAGATTAAAGAACTTTCTTCTGCCTGGCTTCATTACCCAAGGACACTGTGACCTTAAGAAGTTCTTATCAATGGAGAGCAAATATAAAAACAGCAAGAAGTTTGCCCTAAAGTACAGCCAGAAGGTTCACTAGGTAAAAACTGGGAGTCTCAATTTCTTCAGGGTGCCAGGATGCCCCTTTAGCACCCCAAATATATCTGCAGGAATGACTTCCCATCACCCCACCATTTTCTCACTTTTGCTAAACTGACTCAAAAGGAGGTGGCTCCCTTGTGCCCCTTCACCCCTGCCATGGCTCGTAGAAAAAAATCCAGCATTCCCGATAAGAAATAACCAAAACAACGAGATCGTTTGAATTCCACTGAGACCAATTCATCATGCAGTGTTAAAAAAAAAAAAAAAAGAATCCTTCACACTCTCCAAGTTAAATAATCAGAACGATAACATAGACTTTAAGAGAGAGAGAGACAGAGACAGAGACAGAGAGGCGCACAAAGTCAACTGGAATTTGTGAGCGGAGGCAAGAAGTGACTTTAAAAAAATCATCTTCAACTCACTTAAAGGTGGGTAGTGGTGATGGTTGCACAACAATGTGAATGTGCTTAATGCCACCAAATTATACACTTAAAATGGTTAAAATGGTTAATTTAATGTTATGTATACTTTACTGCAATTTTTTTAAAGGGAAAAAAATCACCTTAAAACTCTTCAAGCAATTCCCCCCCCATCCCCATCCACAGTGGAGGACAAATGGGTTGAGATTGTTGTGAAATAGTTTCTCATTTGAGGGAGGGCTACTGAACTTGGAGGAAAGCAGCCCCTCTCATCACCAGCTGCCTGAATCTTAACCCCCCAGCTGGGTCTGGAGAAAACATGTTCATCGTGAGAACCTGCACACCAAATCCCTGACTCACCTTTGACTTTGGATCTCTCAATCAACAGAATAGGGAGATAACCTTAAGATCTGGAGAGGGGTAATGCAGGATTCCTCTGCAGGGATGCCAATAGCATTTTAAAATAAAACCCAAATTACAGAAGAAATAATGGAAAAGCTGGGGTGGATTCCCAAAGGTGTACATTACTGGAAAAAACACACATACAAACAAAATAAGAATCACTATAAGAGTATATCGAGATTTGTGGATGTTTAGGAAATATATAAAAGTGGACAGCAGAAAACGAGGGGATGCAGTTACTTAAGCAACAAAGAGGCTTCATCTCCAAATTTCACATTAATACATAAAGTAAAACACAAACCACTCTACTTTTTTGTGTGTGTTTAAATATAATCTTCAAACCAGAAAACTCTTAGTCTGCTAAAGGTTACTAAAATCAAATTCTGAAGCTATGGCCACTTTTAGGAAATTCAAATTACCAGAAATGAACAGCTGTGGTTTTGCTAAACAAAGAAAACCTTTCCGCAAAATGCCAACATCTAACTCATACCTTGATGGTATATCACTCAATGAGAGTGAAAAGTAAACATTTTCTGAAATGAGGGTGGTTTTCTTTGGCTAGACAACAGCCACATGGTGGTTATCTTCTCTTCTAGTTTTACAATAAGGAAAGATGGGCACTGACTTATTTGCTTTGGTTTGACAGATGATGGTCAAGTGTAGCTTTGAGATTATACCCTCATTACCCTTTATGAAGGAAAACAAAGTATGATCCATTTTCCTTGCAGAAAAGTCTTCCCCTTTCTTGCCCAGGAGATTTTTTAAAGCCATTACCTCCTTGCCCTCTAAAAGATAAATAAAATAAAACAAAATGGGTACCAGGTAGCAATAGCTTCCTGAGACAAGTTTGAAAATCTAAACTCAAGGCTAATAAGATGTTCAAAGTTCAGTAGCATCTACTGAAAAAAAGTACATTAATGCTACCTTTTATATTGTTACTTCCAGACAGAATACATAATGGTGTAAATATATGATATTCTAGACTGTCTATTTAGGTAAATGTGCTGGATGGGCATAAAAGACTTAATTGCCTGCTAACACTGCTCTTAACATCTAGTCTATGCTGATAGACTGGAGTCATTTGAAAGGAAATGAAGAGTTTACAACATAATTTGGTTTTCACATTTCTTTTTTAAAGACTTCTGATCCTGAAGAGAAAGATGGTCAGATACGGATTCTGAGGGCCAGTTGCAGTGGCTCACGCCTGCAATCCCAACAGTTTGGGAGGAGGCTCAGGCAGGAGAATCTCGTGAACCCAGCCTAGGCAACATAGTAAGACCCCATCTCTCCAAAATAAAATAAAATTAGCTGGGCATGGTGGCACAAACCTGTAGTCTTAGCTACTCAGGAGGCTGAGTCTTAGCTACTCGAGAGGATTGCTTGAGCCCAGGAGTTCAAGGTTACAATGAACTGTGATCTGTGTTCCAGCCTGGCTGACAGAGCAAGATCCTGTCTCTAAAACAAACAAACAAACAAACAAACCAAAACAGATTGTCTATATGGACTATGATGTACTAGAGGCCTGGACAAAGGATCACTTGACTTTGCAAGGTTCAATGTATACTCCAGAAATGAAATAACTGCCCTTCTCCATTCAGTTATCAGGAAATTATAAACATATACAAGCTTTCCTAAATGTTGAATGGTTAGAGAAGTGTTCTTGTTAATTGCATATCCTAATTCACTTCGTAAAATTTTCCAAATATGACTAATTTTCAAAATTAGATTAGGAAATATACTAGAAATCAAACTATATTGAGCATTATTTATGTTACTGATAATACATAACAATAACAATTATGATTATAATAATATCAGTCACCACTTATTTATTTATTTATTTATTTATTTATTTATTTTTGAGATGGAGTTTTACTCGTCTCTCAGGCTGGAGTGCAATGGCGTGATCTTGGCTCACTGCAACCTCCACCTCCCATGTTCAAGTGATTCTCCTACCTCAGCCTCCCAAGTAGCTGAGATTACAGGTGCCCACTACCATACCCAACTAATTTTTGTATTTTTAGTAGAGATGGGGGTTTCACCATGTTGGCCAGGCTGGTCTTGAACTCCTGACCTCAGGTGATCTGCCCACCTCAGCCTCCCAAAGTACTGGGATTACAGAAGTGAGC
>NW_016806447.1:3918186-3955434 GCF_001698545.2 Rhinopithecus bieti
GCAGGGATGCCAATAGCATTTTAAAATAAAACCCAAATTACAGAAGAAATAATGGAAAAGCTGGGGGTGGATTCCCAAAGGTGTACATTACTGGAAAAAACACACATACAAACAAAATAAGAATCACTATAAGAGTATATCGAGATTTGTGGATGTTTAGGAAATATATAAAAGTGGACAGCAGAAAACGAGGGGATGCAGTTACTTAAGCAACAAAGAGGCTTCATCTCCAAATTTCACATTAATACATAAAGTAAAACACAAACCACTCTACTTTTTTGTGTGTGTTTAAATATAATCTTCAAACCAGAAAAACTCTTAGTCTGCTAAAGGTTACTAAAAATCAAATTCTGAAGCTATGGCCACTTTTTAGGAAATTCAAATTACCAGAAATGAACAGCTGTGGTTTTGCTAAACAAAGAAAACCTTTCCGCAAAATGCCAACATCTAACTCATACCTTGATGGTATATCACTCAATGAGAGTGAAAAAGTAAACATTTTCTGAAATGAGGGTGGTTTTCTTTGGCTAGACAACAGCCACATGGTGGTTATCTTCTCTTCTAGTTTTACAATAAGGAAAGATGGGCACTGACTTATTTGCTTTGGTTTGACAGATGATGGTCAAGTGTAGCTTTGAGATTATACCCTCATTACCCTTTATGAAGGAAAACAAAGTATGATCCATTTTCCTTGCAGAAAAGTCTTCCCCTTTCTTGCCCAGGAGATTTTTTAAAGCCATTACCTCCTTGCCCTCTAAAAGATAAATAAAAATAAAACAAAATGGGTACCAGGTAGCAATAGCTTCCTGAGACAAGTTTGAAAATCTAAACTCAAGGCTAATAAGATGTTCAAAGTTCAGTAGCATCTACTGAAAAAAAGTACATTAATGCTACCTTTTATATTGTTACTTCCAGACAGAATACATAATGGTGTAAATATATGATATTCTAGACTGTCTATTTAGGTAAATGTGCTGGATGGGCATAAAAGACTTAATTGCCTGCTAACACTGCTCTTAACATCTAGTCTATGCTGATAGACTGGAGTCATTTGAAAGGAAATGAAGAGTTTACAACATAATTTGGTTTTTCACATTTCTTTTTTAAAGACTTCTGATCCTGAAGAGAAAGATGGTCAGATACGGATTCTGAGGGCCAGTTGCAGTGGCTCACGCCTGCAATCCCAACAGTTTGGGAGGAGGCTCAGGCAGGAGAATCTCGTGAACCCAGCCTAGGCAACATAGTAAGACCCCATCTCTCCAAAATAAAAATAAAAATTAGCTGGGCATGGTGGCACAAACCTGTAGTCTTAGCTACTCAGGAGGCTGAGTCTTAGCTACTCGAGAGGATTGCTTGAGCCCAGGAGTTCAAGGTTACAATGAACTGTGATCTGTGTTCCAGCCTGGCTGACAGAGCAAGATCCTGTCTCTAAAACAAACAAACAAACAAACAAACCAAAACAGATTGTCTATATGGACTATGATGTACTAGAGGCCTGGACAAAGGATCACTTGACTTTGCAAGGTTCAATGTATACTCCAGAAATGAAATAACTGCCCTTCTCCATTCAGTTATCAGGAAATTATAAACATATACAAGCTTTCCTAAATGTTGAATGGTTAGAGAAGTGTTCTTGTTAATTGCATATCCTAATTCACTTCGTAAAATTTTCCAAATATGACTAATTTTCAAAATTAGATTAGGAAATATACTAGAAATCAAACTATATTGAGCATTATTTATGTTACTGATAATACATAACAATAACAATTATGATTATAATAATATCAGTCACCACTTATTTATTTATTTATTTATTTATTTATTTATTTATTTTTGAGATGGAGTTTTACTCGTCTCTCAGGCTGGAGTGCAATGGCGTGATCTTGGCTCACTGCAACCTCCACCTCCCATGTTCAAGTGATTCTCCTACCTCAGCCTCCCAAGTAGCTGAGATTACAGGTGCCCACTACCATACCCAACTAATTTTGTATTTTAGTAGAGATGGGGTTTCACCATGTTGGCCAGGCTGGTCTTGAACTCCTGACCTCAGGTGATCTGCCCACCTCAGCCTCCCAAAGCACTGGGATTACAGAAGTGAGCCACAGTGCCCAGCCGATATCAGCCACCATTTAGTAAATGCTTGCTCTGTATTAGTATTTCTCAATTTTGAGCAAGCATCAGAACTACCTAGAGGGGCCTGGTGCAGTGGCTCATGCCTGTAATCCCAGCAGTTTGGGAGGCCAAGGCAGGTGGATCACTTGAGATCAGGAGTTTGAGACCAGCCTGGCCAACATGGCAAAACCCCGTCTTTACTAAAAAAATGCAAAAAAAAAAAAAAAAAAAATTAGCTGGGCATGGTGGCGCACAACTGTAAGTCCAGCTACTCGGGAGGCTGAGGCAAGGGAATTGCTTGAACTTGCAAGCCAGAGGTTGCAGTGAGCCGAGATGACGCCACTGCACTCTAGCTGGGGAAAGAGTGTAAGACTCCATCTCAAAAAGAAGAAAAAGAACTACCTAGAGGAACTATTACAACTCAGTCTGTCAGATTGCTAGGCGCCACCACTGAGTTTCTATTTAAAACTGGTCAAATACACATAAGAATGATCATCTGAAGCATTTTAAGTGTACAGTTCAGTAGTGTTAAATACATTGACATTGTTATACAACCATCACAAATATTCATCCACGGAACTCTTTCCATCTTGCAAAACTGAAACTCTGTACCCATTAAAAAACAATTCCCATTTCTCCAAACCCCTTGCCCCTGGCAACCACCACACTACTTTCTGTCTCTGTAAGTTTGACTACTCTAGGTACCTCATGTAAATGGAATCACGTAGTTGTGTGTGTGTGAAGCTGGCTTATTTCACTTAGTATAATGTCCTCAAGGTTCGTTTATGAACCTTGTGTCATGTAGCATGTGTCAAAATTTGACTCCTTGTTAGGGCTGAGTAACATTCCATTGTATATATGTACCACATTTTGTTTATCCATTCATCCACTGATGGACACTAGGGCTGCTTTTGTCATTTGGCTATTGTGAATAACGTTATGAACATGGGTGGACAAATGTCTCTTTGAGACTCTGCTTTCAGTTTTTTGGGGTGTATACCTAGAAATAGAATCCTGGATCATATGGCAATCCTACCTTTAATTTTCTGAGTCATACTCATACTGTTTTTCCTACCGTTGCACCATTCTATATTCCTACCAACAGTGTACAAGCATTCCAATTCCTCCATGTCCTTGCCAACACTTGTTACTTTCTTGTTATTGATAGTGGTTTTGATTTAAATTTCCCAGATGATTAGTGACATTGAGCATCTTTTCATGTGCCTATTGGCCATTTGTATATCTCCTTTAGAAAAATGTCAGCTCAAGTCCTCTGCTCATTTTTTAATCAGAGTGCTTGTTTTGCTGTTGTTGTTGAGTTTTGGAGTTCTTCATATATTCTGGATGTTAACACCTTGTCAGACATCTTATTTGCAAGTATTTTCTCCTATACTCCTAAGTTTTATTTGGGATCTGAGATTTGCATTTCTAACAAGCTCCCAGGTAATGCTGCTGGTCCAGGCCCCAAGATTTGAGAACCACTGCTTTCCAAAGCAAGTGTTCGGCACTTTACATGTATTAACTCACCCGAGCCTCATATTATCATTCTTGTTTTATGAAGGCAGAAATGGATTCTCAAAGAGATGAGGTAACTTGCTCAAGGTTATTCCACTAAGTGGTAAAGCAGAGGATTTCCCCCAGGCCTTCTGATCTGACACTGTGCTATGCTATGCTATGCTATGCTATGCTATGCTATGCTATGCTATGCTATGCTATGCTATGCTATGCTATGTTATGCTATATCATCTCTGTCCAGTCAATCAAATCAGCTTTCCAGAGAGCATAATCTAATGACCAGGCCAATGGACTGAGAGAACAACAGGTGATGCTTTGCAAGCTCTGCCTCTTTTTCTTTAAATCAGAACTCAAATACCAGCCCCCTTTCCTTGAATGTTGCATTCTGGCTTCATTACGATGAGTTTATTGAATAAAAGGAATCTGCTCTAAGGTAATGGGGAAAATGGTAGTGAGGGGAGAGAGACAGGGTGGGGGACACTTGCCAAAGTGAAGCTGGACCAGGCTCACTGATGAACGAATGCCCTCACTCGAGAGCTAAAAACTGAGCTTTGGTAGATTAGGCAAGTGTTGTGCCTTCTTCCCAAGGTTGTGTATGTTTGGACATTTCCTCAGTAGCAGCTCTATTCAGTCAGGTCCACAACCATCCCATATGAGGCTTTTTTGTGTGTGCAGGAGGAGAAGGCATCCCTCAGCCTATGTAGTCAGCCTCACAGATGCCTGGCCAGGCCAGTGAAGTAGGGGTGGGTTGCAGGCCCCTGGTGCTACCTAACAGAGCACTGTTTTAGAGTGAACAGCCTGCACAGCTAGAGGTTAAAGCATGATAAAATGAAGTATGTCATCAGTACTCTTGCTATATTTTAACAACCTTCATAAAGGTTAATGCTACTATTGATTAAAAGGGCTTGGGAATATATAAGGTCTCCCAATTACTCATTTCCATGGATTACCAAAGGCTGGTGGCAAGTATGCCCTATGGGTAAAAGCAATTCATGGTTTTGTGATGCCCATGTAGTGACTTATTCTGATGTAAAGATAGCTATTTAAAGCCTGCCTTGAAACTCTGTCCTTTATTGACCATGAGAAAAAAAATTCACCCCTCATAGAAACCACCAATAGCATTATTGCAGAACCTGTTGCTTTTGTGTTAGACTTTACAGCTGCAAACTGAAACCTGGTGGTTTGTGGTCAGTAATAAATAGAAAATGTGGAGGTCCCTGGATGAAGACATGAATTTTTATTTGTCTTCAGATATTGACATTCCCCAGAGCCACCATAACAAAAACAGAATTAAGATGCAAAAGGAATTCAAGACTTGCCTTTGCTATCCCAAGTCTGGGAATCTTTTCAAATTTAAATGAATATCTGTCAAACTAATTAAGAGAAGATGCAATGCTCTTGTTCTGTGCTCATTAGAGAGCAACTTACTGGTCATAAATTCCTCAGGGTGTGGGAGTGAATAGGTCTCTACCCTCTAGCTTAAGCTTCTTGGCTTTGTTTATTTCCAGTTCAGTCTGTTCATCTAGACCCAGAAGGACCACAAAACATGTACTAAATCAAGCTTTAATTCCATAAAACAGAAATAGATCAGATTTTGATATGTTGCAACTGATGCTTTTAGTCAATAAAACTGGAGGAAATGATGAGTATTTGTTTGTATTTGAATGGCATCTTTTTTTCCCAAGATGCTTTATATTCCTGATCACACTGCAAATCTCAAATGTTTCACACACACACACACACACATATAAATATTACACACACTCACACACGTGCACACACACACATTTTTGAACACATTGCCATTTTTGAAGATTTTGAAATTGAGGTACAGTGAGCTGATTTGGTAAAAAAAAAAAAAAAAATGCAAATTGTCAGAGTCAGAGTAGAGTTTAACATACCAAGATCTGCAAGCTGCTACAGCATTTTTTGGACTCCTGCCAGCTACCCAGTACAATGCTACATATGTAATTTAATGTATAATGCATGTAATTTATACTCCCAAGAACTCTAGAGGTAAAAGTTTTTACTCCCATTTTATTTATTTATGTACGTATGTATGTATTTATTTTTTGACAGGGAGTCTTGCTCTGTTGCCCAAGCTAGAGTGCAGTGGTGTGATCTCGGCTCACTGCAACCTCTGCCTCCAGGGTTCAAGTGATTGTCCTGCCTCAGTCTCTCAAGTAGCTGAGATTACAGGCACCCACCACCAGGCCCAGCTGATTTTTGTATTTTAGTAAAGATGGGGTTTCACTATGTTGGTCTCGAAATTCTGACCTCAAATGATCCACCCACCTCCCAAAGTGCTGGGATTACAGGTGTGAGCCACTGTGCCCAGCCTTTACTACCATTTTACAGATACAAAAACTGACATTCAGAGTAGCTAATGTGCACCACACTGGTAAGCAGCAGTCGGTAGTAAGCATAACACTTAAAAATATTTGTTTGTTTAAAATACATAGTATTCGTTGGCTCACACCTGTAATCCCAGCACTTTGGGAGGCCGAGGCGGGCAGATCACAAGGGCAAGAGATCAAGACCATCCTGGTCAACTTGGTGAAACCCCGTCTCTACTAAAAATACAAAAATTAGCTGGGTGTGGTGGTGGGCGCCTGTAATCCCAGCTACTCAGGAGGCTGAGGCAGGAGAATCGCTGGAACCTGGGAGGCGGAGGTTGCAGTGAGCCAAGATTGCGCCACTGCACTCCTGCCTGGCGACAGAGAGAGACTCTGTCTCAAAAAAACAATATATATATATGTGTGTATATATGTATAAATATGTATATATGTGTATATATGTATATATGTATGTGTGTGTATATATATAGAGAGAGAGTATTGTGCCTTTAATACATTTTCAGAACTATGAAATGATAAAGAGTGATTCTGTATCAAAAGTATTATTATAGAATGAAATTTAACTGTAGCTATTAGAATTTTTACCAAGTGTCTTTAAAGTCACATTTTAGAAAACAAGGATTTTCCCATCTATTTAAAAGCAAACATCTTTTCATTTTGTTTTCGTTTTTGTTTTTGCTCTGGGATTTGTGCCACTGAAAAAATATTTTCCTCCTCTTCAGCAACTTAATTAGGTTTTTTCCCTTTGTTGTCACTTAGCTAAGTTACATAGTTCTCTCAACAACTAAGCAATTCTATTTGATGATTTCTTTATAGTTTCCTTTTGCTATTTATTTCTTAAATAGGTTTATTTTAATTTCTGCTTACCCAAGTTTGAGGAACGAGTCATACCTGCCTATTCTCTGACAGTTTAAGGGGATACAGAATGGGATGTGTTGAGGCTAAAAGGCATGCCAAATTCAAATCTAATTTATAGTGCTCATTATTTTTCCAACTTTTCTTAGAATTTTTATAATGAGAACTATTCTCTCCCACTAGAATGCAATAAAATGGTGCCTCGATATCTCTCTTCCGGGCTGTATGTCATTTAGTTATTTCCTGGATAAATCCTGGCTGTTGATTTCTCCACTTGTTTTTAATTAAAGTTCACTCTGATGATGCTGTCATGGCCATGACTCCACTGCTGCACCGACACCATTGAAGTCATCATGAAATAGGGCTGACTGATCTTCCTACAACAAATCTTTCCACATGTACACTCATACTGATGCTTTTACCGCCATGGGGGCATTACTTTTCAAGCCTGCATTTGAGCTGTATAAGAGGAATTTAAATCCAAATCAGTTAATGTTTATTAGTAATGCTTCGTTCAGCACTATATCAAAGGTGCATGCACCTTGACCCTTGAGGAATTCAATCCAGGGAAACATATTAGATTGATTTTTGGCATTTTAGAGACAAAATGTACCCTAGAGATAAACTAGTTCACATTTTTGGTTTTATAGACAAGTAACTCCTTAGCCTTATATAGTCTGGTAATTGTTTACTTACTACAAATTCAATCTAAAATCAACAGAATAAATTGCTAGAAATCTTATTTTGAATGCAAGGTCACTTTTGTCTTATAAAACTTACTATTTTAGTGTTTCAACATCCCTACTATTTCTCTTTCCTATGCTGCCTTAGATGGTTATGATTTCAAAAGTTTCAGACATTGTCTAACAATTACCAACATCAATGCTTAAAAAAATGATTTCTAATATTTTCATGGTATCCTTTAGGTGGATGGTTCCCATTTGAACATTTTAACGAGGACATTCAAACTTTCAAGAGATCATTTTGATCAAGCACCTTTGCTCACCAGAATAACACACAGACAACTTAGATACCACACTAAATTTAGTTGAGCTCAAAAGCAATCATGCGTCTTTATGTAGGAGAGCAGGTGAGACATGTTCTAGAAAATAAATTGAAAACCCAAAGCTGCAAAACCATCTTTACCTGTTTGTGTACAGCATTTTGATCCTATCATGCATTAGGAACAATAAATATTACACATGTCAGCAACTTGGCATAAATATAGCCAGACCATATTTGATATCAACATCCTTTAAAGCACAATCAACCAATAGCCCCCAAGTATTACAACGGGCTAAAAGAATTGAAAGCATCCTCTTCCAAGGTAGCCAGAGGCTCCAATTCTAATATATGTCCTCTGCTCCCTGAAGACTGAGATGCTCTAGAGGCTTAAGAATACAATATGCAGCCGGGCGCAGTGGCTCAGGCCTGTAATCCCAGTACTTTGGGAGGCCGAGGTGGGCAGATCACGAGGTCAGGAGTTTGAGACCAGCCTGGTCAACATAGTGAAACCCCATCTCTACTAAGAGATGGGGTGGTGGGTGCCTGTAATCCCAACTACTCTGGAGGCTGAGGCAGAAGAATCACTTGAACCAGTGGGGCAGAGGTTGCAGTTAGCTGAGATCACGCCACTGCACTCCAGCCTGGGAGACAGTGCAAGACTCCATCTCAAAAAAAAAAAAAAAGAATACAAGATGCTTGTTCTCACTCATACGTGGGAGTTGAACAATGAGGACACGTGGACACAGGGAGGGGAACATCACACACCGGGGCCTGTTGCAGGGTTGGGGGCTTGGGGAGGGATAGTGTTAGGAGAAATACCTAACGTAAACGACGAGTTGATGGGTGCAGCAAACCAACATGGCACATGTATACCTATGTAACAAACCCGCATGTGGTGCACATGTGCCCTAGAACTTAAAGTATTAAAAAAAAAAAAAAGAATACAAGACAGTGGTCTTATTCCATTATTTTATATGGTCATACTGCATAGAAAGTTAGAGGCTTTGCTCATACAAATCAATCAATAAATGTCCTGTTAGTTGCAATGTACAGTTTTTTTGTTGTTGTTGTTTGTGCTTTTTGTTTTTTGTTTTTTTTTGAGACAGAGTCTCACTCTCTCACCCAGGCTGGAGTGCAGTGGAGCAATCTTGGCTCACTGCAACCTCCACCTCCCGGGTTCAAGTGATTCTCCTGCCTCAGCCTCCCAAGTAGCTGGGACTACAGGTGCATGTGACCACACCCAGCTAATTTTTTGTATTTTTAGTAGAGACAGGTTTCACCGTGTTAGCCAGGATGGTTTCAATCTCCTGACCTCATGATCCACTCTCCTTGGCCTTCCAAAGTGCTGGGATTACAGGTGTGAGCCACCACACCTGGACAAGTATGTGTGTTTAAAAGATAACTATCTCAAGGAACATGTGGAATCAGAATTAGGTGCGTTTATACCGCATTACACTTGGGCAAGCTGCAATGACTCTATCCATTAGTCCATCTTTAGTACAAATACAGAAAAATAAAATACAATGCAACAATAATGATGACAATAAAAATAATGCATCTTGAGCATTTACTATGTGCTAGTTACATGCATAACTCATTCAATTCTTATAATCACCTTCTAAGAAAAATACTATGACTGTTATCCTCATTTTGAAGATAAGGAAACTGAGGTATCAGGAGGGAAGTGATCTGTCTAAGGTTGCACAGTCACAGAGTGTCAGTGGCAGAGCCAGGATTTTAATCCAGGCAGTCTGGCTCCAGGGTCCACCATACTAACTCTTCTGTCATATTTGTACAGTGAGTTCCACGGAAGTAACTGGAGATACATTCACATTTATCATAATGAAAAGTAATTTGTTTTCCTAGAGGCTGGACCAAGAGAGATCCAATTTAACACCAACCTATTTCATATAACGAAGCTTATTTATTGTAATTAAATTAATTTTGCCTACTATATATCAATATATTGCCACTAGTAAGCCCCAGAACTGGGTAATCTTTCCAGACAAAGCAAAAGCATTCTAAGGGGAAAAAAATCAAGAAAATTAACATAAGGCTGTATCATTTATTATAAATTTCTATATTTTAACAGTTTTCAATAGACACATGCATAGAAAAATGTATATTTAACTTTATATGTTGTAAGATATAAATTCATAAAATCTAGGAGAGAAATCCTTTGTCCAACATTTCTTTTTCCTGTAGGTCATCACCTACAGGACTTTGTAATTTTTTTAGTTATTCTTAAAATCATTTGAGTTTTCTTTGTATTAGGAGCAGTACTTATCATAAGGATTGGGATGGTAAGTACTCAATAAATACTTCATAAAATAAGTCAAGGAAAACAGCGGAGAAAGATTGAAAGGAACATTCTGTAATTGCTCCTGGATGGCTTCACGCTTGGCAAGTATTTGAAAAGCCAACTTTCCCTTTCCTTGAAGGGGAGTGGTGAAATGTGAAGACATTTCCTCAACCAACTTCTTTCTTTCTTTAGCTATCTTTATCAACACAAAACAGCTGTGTGTCCACAGGGTGCTGAACCAGTCAGCTGAGAAGTGAACCCTTGAATCAACCTGGTTGTTGTTTTTTTGCACCTACAGTCTTTCAAGCACCTGGCCTGAAGACTTTGGGGACTGAATTGTCTGACAATTTGAGAGCTATATATGAAGAAGATAGTCCAGACTAAACCTATAAGAAAGTAGAAGAGTAAGGCCGGGTGTGGTGGCTCACACCTGTAATCCCAGCACTTTGGGAGGCCAAGGTGGATGGATCACCTGAGGTCAGGAATTGGAGACCAGTCTGGCCACCAACATAGTGAAATCCTGTCCCTACTAAAAGTACAAAAAATTATCTGGGCGTGGTGGCGCACCTGTAGTCCTGGCTACTAGGGAGGCTGATGCAGGAGAATCGCTTGAACTGGGGAGGCTGAGGTTGCAGTGAATTGAGATCACGCCACTGCACTCCAGCCTGGGCGATAAATAAATAAAAAAGAAAGTAGAGGAGTACATTTTCCTTACATAACCTGAGGAAAATAATTTGAATGAACAGGATGGCTAATTTCTTGCTGAAAGAGACAGTACAGTGGTAGAAGCTCCCAACAGCTGTTATTTTACTCAGTGTTTCTCAGCCTTGGCGCTACTGAGAACTGGGGCCAGGTAATTCTCTATTGGGGGACCTTTCCTGTGCATTGCAGGATTTTGGCAGCATCCCTGACCTCTACCCACTAGATGCCAGTAGCATGACCTCCTCCCCACACCACACACAGTTGTGACTATCAAAAATGTTTCCAGATATTGTTAAATGTCCCCTGGAGGGAAATAGCCTCTAGCTGAGAACCACTGATGTACATTTTTAACCATCACCAAATTTTATGTCCCTTTTACAGCAAACTATGGGTGGCTAATTTTAAACACTCTGAAAACTTCTCTTCCTTCTCAAAGGCATGGGATAATGCAAAAGTAATTGTGGCTTTTGCCGTTAAAGTCATTGCAAAAACTGAGATTACTTTTGCACCAACCTTACAGATTTTAGAGTAGTATAAAAATACAGACTTTCCACTTTTCCTAGTTCCTGATTCTGTTTCATTTTTGTGGTTGCTTCATGAGGATTCAGTGGCAATCAAAACCAGTAATACTTCAACACGTATTTCTTATCTCAGGTATTTTTGCAATATTAACTCCTGAATTCTCACCACTCCCTTTTCTACAGGTGAGATAAGAAAAATACTCATTCGTTTTCAGTTACAATACAGTATAAAAATGTTGTTAATTTGTAAAAGCGTTTAATGGGAGTATTTATAAAAATTTCCATATTGCACCTATGGGCAATGAAAACTGGCAGCACCATCAGGAACATTCCAGAGCAATGACCAAAGTTAGAGTCACCTGGTGTCTTATCAAGACCATTTCTTGATAAGAAAGTTGAAGTACATTTTCTTTAGGTGCTATTAGCTGCTGAAGCCATGGGCTGGTAGTTAATTAATGTGGTTTGCTGAATTATTAATGTAATATCAAGTGTAGCTTCAGTGGCCTATTGTATCCGAGGAAAACAACTTAATCATGTGAAAGCCGAAAGTACCACAGTTTTCTGCTTTCTTTCCAGTGATTTCTATAGTCTAATGGTATGCTTCTCTGTCCCAGGCATACAGCACAGTATCTCAAGACACGTCAGGAAGGAGCAAGCCACGTTTATATCCTGCTCTTTGACTCACGTGGCATGGAACTCTTTCTCCTCAGGTTAACCCACAAAGAAGGCAACGTGATATATACAGTCAGCATCTAATAGATGCAGGCCCAAGGAATAATCAAAGGCTGCAGAAGCAAATCTTATTTATTTATTTATTTATTTATTTATTTATTTATTTATTTATTTTTGAGACAGGGTCTCACTTGGTCACCCAGGCTGGAGGACAGTGGCACAATCGTGGCTCACTGCAGCCTTGACCTCCTGGGCTCAAGCCATCTTCCCACTTCAGCCTCCTGAGTAGCTGAGACTTACAGGTGTGTGCCACTACACCTGGCTAATTTTTTTTAAAAATGTTTTTGTAGGCCGGGCGCGGTGGCTCAAGCCTGTAATCCCAGCACTTTGGGAGGCCGAGACGGGCGGATCACGAGGTCAGGAGATCGAGACCATCCTGGCTAATACGGTGAAACCCCGTCTCTACTAAAAAATACAAAAAACTAGCCGGGCGAGGTGGCGGGCGCCTGTAGTCCCAGCTACTCGGAGGCTGAGGCAGGAGAATGGCGTAAACCCCGGAGGCGGAGCTTGCAGTGAGCTGAGATCCGGCCACTGCACTCCAGCCTGGGCGACAGAGCGAGACTCCGTCTCAAAAAAAAAAGAAAAAAAAAAATGTTTTTGTAGAGATAGGGTCCACTACATTGTCCTGGGCTCGTTGATCCTCCCACCTCGGCCTCCCAAAGTGCTGGGATTCCAGGTGTCATATCTTTTCTTGATATCTGAACACTGGCATTAATAAGAAGTACAGTAGCACCAACAAAGCTCACTTCCACAGCCACCACTCGTCACCAGCATGTGGCCTGCAGATCCTATGCCAAGCACTCCACTTTCGTTGTCCCTTAACCCTCATAACAGCTCCATGAGAAAACCATATTTCCCTACATTTTACAGATGAGGTTCACAGAGATAAGTATTCTGCCCAAAGTGACAGATGGTGATGAACTAGGAATTCAAACCCAGGACCATTCAACTTCAAAGCCTGTGCTAGGACACCATCACGATAAGCACAGGGAGACAGAAAGAATGCTGCTGACATGTCCACCATCAGAAACAAAACAAAAAACTGCTTTCTCCAAAACAATGAGAAAGGGTCTAAGGTACCCGAGATTTATATTATTTT
This sequence comes from Rhinopithecus bieti, assembly GCF_001698545.2. Taxonomy (NCBI): domain Eukaryota; kingdom Metazoa; phylum Chordata; class Mammalia; order Primates; family Cercopithecidae; genus Rhinopithecus; species Rhinopithecus bieti. The sequence continues at coordinate 3,931,390 of NW_016806447.1, forward strand.
CATCTGGAAAGAAAGAATAAAGGAGATGAACTAACTTTCTGCAGCTGGGCATTACTCTTCGACCTATCTTAACTGGGCAAACTATCCACTACAGGAGATTTTGCTGTACTTGAATGGGATCACAATGCAAAAGACCCTACAGTTCCCTTTCATATCAATTGCTCATTCTCTGAAGGGACACAACTCAGGATCAAGGTCTTTTTCCTCTGTCTCAAAAGCTACTACTGAAGCCCTCCTTTTAATCTTTAACCACCATGATTATATAAAGAACTTTTTTATTGTTATTATTCAACAGGTAACACCTCAGCACACACTACGGCAAAGTTCTTGGGTTTATTGATCTTTACTGGGATGTGATAATCTCCCGCTGAGCTGCTAAAGCTAAAACCCTAGGAGTCATCCTCCTCGCCTTGCTCCCCTGCACTCAAGCAGCCAGCCCATCACCAAGTCTACCTGCTGTACCTTCTGGATATTCAATGCATCACTTCCTTTCCTTCCCCTCCCACAGCTGTCATTCAGGCCCCCATTATTTTTCACCTGTTCCAGCCTTTTCTCATTAGTTTACTTTCCTTTGGACTTAACATCTTCAAAACCACCTCCCAAAATGCAGCCAGAATCGTCTTTCGCAAGCACAAGTCTGATTTTGTCACTACTCTGCCTTTTAATTATTTATTAATGCCCCATCACCTTTATGGGTTCTGTTCAAACTCATGAGCATCCTCACACATACTCTTTAGTCAAAGAATACTAAATACACTCAGACAGGGTTACCCCCTGCCCATGTGGCCCCTTGTCAAACCAGAAAAAGACACCTCCTCCAGGTGGATACAGCTGCACCAGGGGGCGAAGCCCAGGCTGAACTTTAGCCCCTGCTCCCCACTTCCTGGCCACCCCTATCCCATCCCCACCTTGTCTTTTAGCAGGTCACAAGTATGCCATCAGCCCTGCAGCCCTGACTTAAGGTTCTCTTTGAGTACCTCTCTGCCTTTGCGTAAGCTACTTTAGCTAGAATGCTTTCACTCACTAAATTCATCTACCAAACGCCCGTTCATCCTTCCAAAGATCAAGACAATCATCCTCCTGCAAGAAGCTTTCATCTTTTCTATGCTACCAGAAAAACTTCATTATAGCATGCCTGTTATAATCATAGATTTTCCTCTCTACTTTCACCAGTAGATGTTGCATTCTCTGAAAGCAAGAACCTGGTCCTTCAGATTTGCATGCTCACAAAGCCTAGCACAGTGCCTGGGAGATTGTAGACAAATAGTTGCTAAATGCCAAACAAACAAATAAATGCTGACTTGCTGTCTTAGCCTTGTCACCGTGTTATATGGGGGCCTTTTGCTTCCCCGACACCCAGCAATTTGGAGATTACACCACGGGATCTGCTTCCTCAAGTTACATAATCCCTACTCAAATGGCTAGAAGCCAGATCTCATTTAGCAATTATTTCATTAACCTATGATTAAGAAGAATAAACATCTTGGATTTCAGCTTCCTGTCTCCTCTCGACAAGTTCACTAATAGATCTGTCACTGAACATTTTGTCCTTCACTGGATCCTGCTCCTTTCTTTCATCTTCTCCTCCTCCCTGTCTTGTTCTACTTAACAAGAGCCATCCAGCTGGAGGGTGGGTGCGTGGGAATTTGTGGGACTCTACTTTCACAAATGTTTATACCATTTTCATAACAAATAGTAAAAACAAACATTAAAAAAAATATATATCCATACTTCCTGAATGACAGTCTCAATGTCTCCTATTTCCACCTTCCAAGGGATTTTTCTCATTAGTCCAACTGGCCTGCCTCGATGGCCACACTGATTTTGTTTATTACTTCACTCTGCTCTCCTAGTCACTTGCTCCTCGAATCCTTTACTAATTTCCCACTAATAGGAATCCACAATTCTCTTCTCCTATTTAAGTCAGGCCAAAAGGAATACAGCCACCAAATTTAAACTCCCTGTCAAAGGCACTTGTATATCTGAAATCAAGTCATTTTATTTATGAAAAAAATGTACTTGTCAGTAGGGTGGTCTCTTTCCCTGAGTCGCTTTAGAAAAGACTTGGAAGATATTAAACCTTTTATCAGAGATAGAGGTTACTGTCTCTCTATTACCATCTATTCTAGGAGAACAGGTCCCGATCAAGCCCCAGTTGAAGGGGTGAGGCTAGACCAGCTCTTCCTCAGCTATAGGCAGAGCTGTTCGCATTGCTGCTGGTGCGACCTGGTGCTGGCACAAGGCTGAGTTTATCGGGTGATAAGGCTCTAGAGCTGTGGGGCACATGGAGTAGAGTCCAGTGATGGCTCTGGGGTGAGCCAGGGCCACACACTAGTAGATATGGGGGACAGAATCCCAGAAGCTTAGGAGAATGCTTCTGATGGGATTTTGTTATTGTTGTTGCAAATGACACAGTGACACTGAACCCACAGAGAAATTCAAGCAAAAAAGGGAATTTCTTAGGAAGGCCAGGGATGGAGATGGCCTCAGGGACTGGAAGTTATTGTCAGATTCTTTCTTGGGAGAGGCAGCATCTGTTGGAGTGTGTGTGTGTGTGTGTGTGTGTGTGTGTGTGTGTGTGTATGTGTGTGTGTGTGTGTGTTTCTCTGTGCCTATCTACCTACCTATACATCTAGACACAGTCATGCATTGCTGAACAATGGGGATATGTGACAAGAAATGCCTGATTAGGCAATTTCACCGTACAAACATCATAGACAGTATTTACACAAACCTAGATGTTATATGCAACATCTTTTGCTTTTCTTTTTAGAGACAGGGTCTTGCTCTGTTGCCCAGGCTGGAGTACAGTGGTGTGATCACAGCTCACTGCAGCCTCTAACTCCCAGGCTCAAGCCATCCTCTTGCCTCTAACTCTCAAGCAGCTGGGATCATAGGCACAAGCCACCAGACCTGGCTCTCTAATTTTTCATACGAAAATGTCCCAGCACATTACTGAATATCAAACATTTCCCCTACTTGATCTGCAGCGCCAGTATCAAGTACTGTATATCACTTCTGTGTATGCTCCATTATCAGTTTACAGAACCACTGTCATGCATGGGGTCTGTCATTGACCCAAATGTTATTATGTGGTGCATGAAAGTATATAGATAGAGCAAGGTGAAAAAAAAAGACCTCACTTTTATCTTTGCAATAGGATTCAGTGTGTGTGCATGGAGGGGTAAAGTACGCAGAAAACAACCACAGAGCAGAGAACTTCAGGTTTACCTTATCCCAGATTAACAACTGCAAGAGTTCTGCCTCCTCTTAGACTCCATGTAAAAAAAGAGAAAATTCCAAAGAAATACTCTGATTCGCCTGGCTTAGACACTTGCTTATCTAAAACAGCCCTCATAATTGTTTACTCAGTGGTCACTGTTCCCTGTTTTACTCCACAAGAATAATTTTGATTCCATTGCAGCATCAGATAATGATGTGCTCAGAAAGTGAGCTCCTTCATCACCCGAAGGGATTAACCATTGCCTGGTCTATACTATTCATGGTAATCTGACTCCCTGCCAGTTACTAGTGTAGACAAGGATATAGGACATAAGCCTAACTAATGAGATCTGACTTGCAAAAAAAGAGAGTTTGCAGGAGGATTTTTTAAAAAGTATTTCTCATTCTTGATGAAATACACAAAACTAGAACTCCTTCCCTTCTTCGGACAAGGCTCTGTGAGGACATGATGCCTGGAGCTGCAGCGAACACCTTGCAACCATGAGGAACAAACGTAAGGAAGAAAATCATCATGCTAAGGGTAGTAGAATGAAAATACAGACAAACCTGGAGCTTTGATGACATCACTATGCCATTAAATTAACCCTGGCACCATGTCTTTCAGAAAGCCAGTCTGCGGACAAAGCAATGGAACTGATGTTCAAAGTCAGCTGAAATGAACAACTATACAATCCAAAAAGAAGGTGAATAGCTGCCTACTTTCTAAATAATAATAAGAGTTAATGGTTATTGAGTTCCTATTACATGTCAGGCAGTGTTCCAAGTGCTTTATATGTATTATCTCACTTAAACTATACAATAACACAACAAGGTAGAAACTTTGATTATTCCCTACTTTTTAGATAAGTAAATGAGGCTCAGAATTGTTAGGTAACCTACCCAAGGTCACAAATTCATCAATGCCAAGGTTGGAACTCACACACAGGCCTTCTGACTCTAAGAGCTTTTTACCACTAGGTTAACGTTGAGGTGTTCCTGGCTTCCTACAGTTGGATTTCAAAAGCTTCCTTCATATCTTGATATCTTCGTCTCTTTTTATTTGAGCTGGTGTAAGTGAGTTTATGTTCATTGCACCCAAAGGTTCCCTTAGACACTGGCATTGTCAAGACTCAGGCTTCCTTTCTCTACTCCATAACAAATCTGTGAGTTTCAATGTCCATTTGTTAAATGCACCAAATCCAGATCACACAGTAAAGCCCTGATTTAGTGGAATTCATGGCATTCCAATGGTTCCCTGTTCCCTCCCCAATTGTCACATAGCAGGTGTTAGTCTGACATCAGGGTCCTTTGGAGGTACACTTCCAGTGCAATGTGATTTATTAATTAAACTATGAATGAGTACCTAACAAGGGATGAAATTGTTGACACTGGTTCAAACACTGTAATTGTCCCATGATGTCCTCACCTCTAATTTTATGCTTTTTAACTTTTCAAAGTTAAAGTTTTTATGTAAATGACATCCTGTGATTACATACATCTCTGTGACTCTTGAGACTAGGAAGGCATTTCTATGGCCTTACTATTGTTTATTCATGTCACACCCTCACTCCCTCACTCAGTCAACAAATATTTGAGTATCTGCATGTACCAGGCACTACTCTAGGCACTGGTATCAATAGGTTATGTTCTCTGCCCTCACAGAGGGCAATAAAGTGTAATAATATGCCATATCAGTTTTCCCTCTAAATCAACAGGAGAGCTAAAACAAATAAAAAGTGCACATAGGATTAGACATTTTGTGGATGAGAAATCCAGTGTAGCAGCTAAAAGCAGACTCCGTTGACAGATGACCTGGATTCAAGTTCCTGTCACTGTGTGACTTTGGATTAGTTCCCTGTATCTCAATTGTTTAACCTGTTAAATGGGGACAAAAACTGTAGCTCTGTCATTGGGTTAAGAGAGATAGCATTTTTGCGAATCACTGAGAATGTAATAAGCACTACAGAAACATTTTTCCAAAAGAAAAAAAGAGCTTCAGTCCACTCTACCCACTGATCATAACCGAGCAACCTGGCAGCCAGCAGTAGTGATGTGACAACATTGGAAACTACAAACAGGGACACAGCATCATCAGTGTTGGGAACTGGGGTTCTGGGCACCAGGACCAGGGTGACACTGCAGGAAAATGACCCTATTTCACTGTCCCTAAGTGAAATAGGGCTTCTACAATCAGTTGTTTCTGGCTCTCAGAATTCCCAAACTAAGGCGTCAGTTAAAGAGAATTTAAGGTGACTTTTCCTGAATAATTTGGTTTTTAATAAGCAGATCTTAGAAGGATGAAGCAGAAGCACAAATTTGGAAGGGATCTTAGAAGTCAAGCTCTCACCCAAATTTTTAAAAAGAGTTTACATTGCTTAATAATTAGAGGAATGCCATAAAGATTACTGATTTACAACTAAAAATATACAACATATGTCATCAAAAATAGTGGAACTCATGAAGCCGAAAGATTAGAACTTGACCAACTAAATAAATAATAGGGCCAGTCATCATGGGTGGTTTTATCATTCTTTTAGATTTATATTAAATTATATCATCCATGTTCTTTACTGTCTTCAGGTTGAAGAGGTAAAAACATGGTACCTTTCTGGGTCATTAATTACATGATCTCTGGTAGGATCCCAAATCCACTAGGGGTTATTCCTTAACTCCAAAGAGGTTCTTTGGGTATGTCATGTGAATAAGCTCAAACCCCTCTGACTATTGATTGATTAATCAGCCTCTCCTGAAGTATTTCCAACAATGAAGGTGCACATTTTTAGACAGATCTTTTCATTCATTGAGCATCTGTAGTTATCATCAATAATTCCTTTTGTTGCTCCCAAATCGCTTATGGTGGTTCTGGAGCAAGGCTATCCCTGACACTAAATGATGGCTTCATATGCTTGGAGAAAAGGATTCCCTGACTTGTTCTAATTTCCTGAGCTAGTCATTACTAGACATGAGTTATGACCCAAGTCCCTCAGGTTCAAAGGAGGATATCAACAGAATCTAGACATTCAAAGGGGTGTCCAGGAAGATCACTTTGAGAAAGGGTCCCTGAAGTGCCCTCAAAGGTAATCTTGCTTCTGGACTCTGGGGAGAAGAAAAGCACATTGACTCCTTACTTTCGTTGTATCTGCAATATGCTCCTCCCTACCTCGAATCCTGCCGCCTAGAAAAGGGAATTGATATCAAGACTCAAACATGAGTACATTGTGAGATCATGCGAATTCAGTGGAATTCAACAAGACTTTTGTAGCTGAAATTGGAACCAAATATCTCAAAATACACCTGTCCCTAGAGAGCATGGACTTGGTACTTTCAAAATGGAAACAATGATTTAGTTTAATCAGGGCCAGTTTTTTAAAAGTAAGCTTTATTTCTCTGTAGGTGTGACAATATAGAACTTGGAACCTTCTCAGCTGATAGAATTTAATATTTAAGAGGCCAAGGTTGGGAGTTTAATTCTCATAAGAAACAATTAACTTTGATCAGAACAAAGCTCTGTGCTGTGTGCTCACATCATTCCATCCTTAAATCCCAGACTACATAGTGGTAATAATAAATAAATGGATGACAGCTAACAAGTACAGAAGATTTTTTGTGTGCTAGGCACTCTATGGAAGGCTTTGCACAAATTATTTCATTTAATGCTCACAACTGCTCTGTGAAGCAAGTTCTCCTAGGATTTATTCAGAGTAAAAGCTAACTGCCTCCCAGTGACCCACTCTATCTCTCGGCCCCTGCCACATTCTGCTCCACCCACACTGGTCTCCCAGCTCTTTCCCAAACACATCTGCCCCAGGGCCTTTGCACATGCTCTTCTCTCTGTCAGCAGTGCTCCCCAGGTAACCTTCAAGGCTCATTTTCTCCCCTCTTTCAAGTTTTCTTTTAAATATCATCTTCTTAGCAGGTCCTTCCACCACCCCCTAGAAAATTGCAATACCCTCTCTGCCATCATATGACATACTTCTCTGCTTTATGTATTTTCCATAGCAGTTATCATTTTCTAGCCTATAATACAATTGACATATTTTTGTGTTATCTGACTTGTTACCTGTATCACTTGACTAGAATGTGTGCCAGAATTTTTGTCTACTTTTGTTCACAGTTCTAAACACGGTACCTAGAAACCCAGCTGATACATGGTAGGCACTTCACAAACATGTGGTGGTTATATTGTATATGGGAGGCAATACACACAAAGAGGGTAAGAGGCCTTTTGTAGAAAGAAAAACCTCATTAGGAACCTGTGTTTCAGAAACCAAACTTGAAGTACATATCCCTTTCCAGGTAGGTTGGCGCCATTACTAAGGGCAATGTAATAGATCTAAATAACTCATAAGTAGAGGCTGGCGCCATTACTGAGGGCAATGTATTAGATCTAAATAACTCGTAAGTAGAGGTTGGCGCCATTACTAAGGGCAATGTATTACATTTGAATAATACGTAAGTAGCAATACACACCACCAGTAAAGAATAAAAAGAAGTATTCCAAGTGTGTTCCATATTCTGGAATTATGTAACAATAGTCAAAAATCACTTGGAATATTTTACAACTCTTCTGGGAAATTTTTTGTCACAAAACTTGAGGGAAATGTGCCAAACTGAAAAATGAAGGAGATCTAAAAGTTCTCATGAAAATGTTTTCCCAGGGTTGTGCCACAGCAAGAATGACAGCGTATAATACTTCTTTATAGATGCCATTCAGATTCAAGGATCTTTTCCCAAGTTCCTTTTAGGTGATTATATTTAACCTCCTTAACAATGCAGGAATCCAATTTGCAGATGAGGCACTGTGATCTGAGAGGCTGTGTGCCTTCCTGAAATAGCCTGGTAAGGGGTACAATGCAGAACAGAATAGAATTCTTTTGTCTCTGTCTGGCATGCCTGCCCAGGCTTCATGTATTTATCATTTTACAGTGTCTTCTATCCTGAGGGAAAATCCTCAGTTTTTGTAAATGACTAACTTAATGTCTCATCAATGAAAAAATATAGAACTACAAATATTACTTTCCCTATCTCTTTTTCTGAGGTCGGCTGTTGCACAGATTCAAGAGATTCATACCGGAGGGCATACATCATCATAGTAAAATCAGTGTCTTTGTCTGAAGTTCATTTCACTAACTAAATAGCCAGGCGTATAAAGCTCACATTATTACAGAGGGGAAAAAATGCAGCTGCTGACAGGATCACTGAGAGCAACAAATACCAGGAAAATCTCAAAAAACTGACCACTTTTTTCTTAACCATATTTTGCTGACTATTTTCTCCACAGCCTTGGAAACTTGTTTTCACCTCCATTCCTTCCCAAAAAAAGAATTTTACCCTGGGGGAGAAAAAAAAAATTAAGACCTCAACACCAAGTACAAATTGCTCATTTAAAGAACAGGCATGAAGGATGTGGGGGCTTTTCTTGCTTAAAAGCTCATCACTCTGTAGAAAGAATCTGAATGCTGTCCTGATTCTTCTTGAGCAATGGAGCAGTTTTTTGGTTTTGTGTGAGTTAATTTTAATTAAAAAAAAAAAAAAAAAGCACCATTCTTGAGAAGCTGTTGCTATGAGACTTCCTGGGCCACAACAGATGGCCACAAGAACAGTTCTCAGGCCTGAGCTCCGAGCTCTGAGGCCTCCACTCAGGCATACCATTAACATTCCTGAAATACCTTCGGAGGCAATGCAGGCCAGCCACCTTCAGACGGCTCACCCGCAGCTGGCCTCCCTGGTCAAGGGGCCAGGGTTGAAATTTGTTATAAATGAAATGATCAGGTCTTTCCAGGAAAAAGCCAGAGGAGAGAGGGTGGTGTTCTCAATTTAGGCTTCAGGAAAACTTTACCAGCAACCCACTGGAGTTTTGAGTCGTTCAGGTGAGCACACGCCCAATTCATTTCATTATTTTAATGCTCTCTCTTTCAGTCACAGAGTCATCTGGTTAAGAGAACCAGCATATTTTTGGCCTGAAGCATTTTAGTGCCCAGAGAGAACTGCTCAGGGAAAGGTTTAAGGATCCCTGATTTCCCTTTTGACAGAAAGACAAAAATGAAAGGAAAACCGCATGGTATTTGCGGTTCTAATTTCTCACTAACTTCTTGGTAGTGTTGGACAAATTCTTCCATTTCATTCTTTTTCTCTCTCTCTTCCAAACTAGGATAATGATATATGACCTACCTCAGATGGAAGAACTAGTGATCCACAATTAATAAACAACTGAGAAATAATTGCATAAATATCAGGTCACTAAGACCAGGCCTCCACTGCTGTGAGTAAAGATAAGGGAAGAACTTGGAGATTCTCTTCAGAGGCTGATTGCCCTGGAGGGCTGATGGGCAATGCTGAACACGGGTTTTAGTGGGCGGAGTCTACTGGTAGCTCTAGGGAGCTTTGGTACTTGGAAAAAAAACCAAGTGTTTCTGAGCAGCCATAGCTTCCCAGGGTGGGGCTCATTTACATTCCAACACCAGAGTTTTTGCTTTAAAGCGAGGCTTCCAATGCAGAAGCGAAGTCCTCCTTCAGTGACTGATGCCAGGAGTCTCTTTTTCTGTTTTTTGAGACGGAGTTTCACTCTTATCACCCAGGCTGGAGTGCAATGACACAATCTCGGCTCACTGCAACCTCCACCTTCCGGGTTCAAGTGATTCTCCTGCCTCAGCCTCCTGAGTGACTGGGATTACAGGCATGCACCACCACGCCTAGCTAATTTTGTATTTTTAGTAGAGACGGGGTTTCTCCATGTTGGTCAGGCTGGTCTCGAACTCCCGACCTCAGGTCTTGGCCTCCCAAAGTGCTGGGATTATGGGCATGAGCCACCGTGCCCGGCTAGGAGTCTCTTGATCACTTGTGGAACATCAGTCATTCTATCAGTTTCGGTTCACACAAGTTTGTTGAGAGCGTTTATGTCAATGAGATCAGATGATATGCCCCCAATACCGCTCTGCAGCTATCATTTGGGTTTCATTTTTTAAACCAGTCAGTCGAACTAAGAAGCAAAATGGTGTGAGACAGCTTAGCTTCATGCCTTCCAAAATCATCCATTTGTCCGAAAGCATACCTTACCACCTGTCACCAAAATGTGATCATTAAGACTGCCGGGGATTTTTTTATTTTTTGTTTTCTAACAAACATGCCTTTTAGGGGTTTGGCCTAACAAGGAGTGCTACCTTTTTCCTATTAACGAGTGACATTTTAATGAAGTCATCTATGGAGCAGGTGAGGAAGCTATTTCTTTTCCCATGTGTCTAGGGCTACCCAAACTCAGCTTGCTTGTCTATTCCCTACAGCCAGAGCACATTGAGCTAAGGGAGGTCTTCACCCAGCTAGCTGTTCAGCTTCTGAACTCACAGGCCTCTCCAGCCCCAGGAAAAGTCAGGGGCCCAGGCTGGACACCGTGGGGAGAAGAAGGGGAGAGAGACAGAAACAGAGAGAGGAAGGTGTCTGATGTTTGCAGCCTTCCATTTGCAGAGCCAATGGGGTGCACAGCGTGTGTCTGGGAGGGGGAGGCTGCGTGGCTTTCTTGTGCCCCATTGTGTGTTGTGGTGTCCACAGCACCAGTAGGGACCCTCACCAGACAGCAGTCCGGAAGCCTGGCAGGCATTCCACAGTTCCCGGAAGGAGGCTTTTAAAAATGGTCACTCGGGAAACAATAAACTTAAGATACTTAATCCCCTTGCCCTCCAATCTAACTCTCTAATGGTATTGTTCTTGGCATAAAATATCTATTTATCATAGTTATTAATGAATGTGTTACATTACATATTTGGAGTCCTCTGGTACTCTGCAGACATGAACAAGGGCTTTCTACACTCTTAATATGAAACGTGGGTTTTGTGACTTTGTTTACTTTTTAAGTATTGTTAAGAAGTTTTTCAACCCGCTCTCTCCCTTTCTGTACCTTTTAGGATACTGGGGTTTTATGGAAGACAATGATTAGGGCTAACATTAGGGTATAAGATTAGGGTATTTATCCATTTCCATACAAAAAATGACTTATCCTTAACTCAGGAAATTACCTTTGATTTACATATATTCTCTAGGTTGTAATTCATAAGCAAAGGTAGATTTTTAAAATATAAATCAATGCTAAATGTTTAATGTCTATTTAGCTTTCCTATGTTCATTTCTGTTTAACTCCTTCAACATTTATAAATTCACTTTTTCTCTACCTACCTATGGATCTATATTTTAAAATCACTTGCATATACATTATATTTTTGAGTGATTGCTATAGACTTGTGTGATGATCATATTTCATCTGCTGAGTAATGCCATTTCTGGTGCTTTTATTCATCAAAACAGTACTTTTTATATTTATATTAAATGTTACTAATGTGTTATCTTAGTATAGGAAAATGTTTTTATGAAGACACTTTAGCTACTGCTGAAAAAAATGGAAAACTCCAACTGGCTATAATCATTGGAAGAAAAAAACACATTTGAGGATGATTAACACAGATTTTGAATGACCTGTTTGCCCTATTGCTGTTTATCACTTGAACAGAATCATTGAGAACTGGTAAACACCTTCCTTTCATGAAGGTGTTTACATCCTTGAAATTAATGAGGTGGGAAAAGTAGTCTTAGAACCTCTTTAGATTTATAAAGAGAACTTTACCCATTTTCAGAATGTTTTCAACGAAAAAACAATTTTAATCCAAGGGAAAATTACTTTCCTTCCTATCAAAACAAAACAGGGTGAAAACACTAGTATCAAACCACCAGTCTTTTTTATCCATCTTCAACTATTAAATCCTCAAGTTATAAATATGGTGACAGCAACCCCAGAGAAAAGACAGGATGGTCCCTGAAGTATGTATCAGTTGATTTACAGTAAAATTAAATTAGAGCACAGTTTAGGCTTAATCAGAATCACACAGAATTACATTCCTAAGCATCTCAACTGTTGCTTAAATGTAGGTGCTTGTATTTATAATCCGACCTGCTCTGAAACATAAAGGATGAGAAGAGTGAGCCCACCAATCAATACAATCCAGTTTTGCTGTTGAAGTGCAATTCATTGATTCACCCATGTTGAACAAGCCTAAAAAAGAAAAGCTGCCTTCATATCCCAAATGAGAAAGTTAAAGATAGCTTTAAAAATAAGTTAAAATCAGGCTATAAATTCTGAGGTTGCATGATTGGAGGGAGCCAAGATATTCGGGCTGACTTGGTATTATTATACAAGTTAGCATATATATTTGTTAGCCTTAACTAAAAGTTACTTTACTCTGTTATCACTTGAGCTTCTCATCAAATAGGAAAAAGTGCCCGTTGCCTGGGAGGACTAGAGTCATTTGTCAAGCTCTCTCCTCCCCATGTACGTCTTTATTTATTCTTTTATATTATTTTGTCAGCATATCTGACAGCTCAAAACTTTGGTGATTTCATCATAAAGGCCTAACTTGAACAACTTCCCTAGCTATCTTTAGTTTATCTTCCCAATACTGGCATTTCTGCCAACATCGACGGACAAATAATGTCATCGAGAAATCGCTGGTTTAAAATGGACTTACCTTAAGGAAGTCTATGCCCAGGCAGGTCCATTGTCCTCAGTTATCTGTTGGACATTTCTGTCTTGCGTGACACTGGGCCAAGGCTGGCCCACCTCGGGAGCTTGGTGGCTTGGGGGAGGTGGCCTAGAGGCACGGTTCTGGCCCAGGAAGGATCCGCAGGAGCCAGCCCGAGGAAGGCAGAGCTGAGACACAGGTGTCTGACACCACAGACGCACCTCCGCTGGGAACCTGGGCTGCCCTGATTAGCCAAGCACAAAAGGCAGTTTGAATGACTGCCTCCTCCCGGCCAATCGCCGGCCGCCTGCCTGACAGGAGCAGGCCCGCTGATGTAAGGGGAAGTCCACTCGGCCAGAACCTGAGAACCGGTTTCCACAGCTCTGGCACTCCGGCTCTGGCGTGCATTCCCGCCGCCACTCGCAGGAGCTGCTTGTCGGGCTGTGGTGTCCTGCCCGTCCCCAACAAGTGTCGCTCTAGGGTCCTCTGACTCATAAACACGACGTGCTGTGAAGACCATTAAAGTGAAGGTAAAGAAGAACACAGCGTAGGCAGCCTTATCTGCCCTTCCTCCCAGTCCTTGTCAGTCGGGTTTCTTTGTAGCTAATTAAGTTCAATTTTTAATTAGCTATGGTTTTTGCAAGCAACAGTTTCTTGCAGACGCTGGGAGAAGAGGCAGGAACAATAAAGAAAGATCTTTCTACAGTCATTGATCTCAACAATGAAATTCAGTATTATAAAAATCATAGACATAAAAATAGATCATTTATAATAAAGATGCTGCTCATAAAAAGACAAAACAACAACACCGCATTGCATCTTAGAATTCAGCACAATGGGGTGCGATGCAGCCTGCCTTTGTAGATGAAATCATAACAGGTTTCCTAAACTCCATCCAGTTAGAGACTTTACTTAAATCTATCATCTGAGGCCCTGAAACCGCAATCCTTCGCAGCTGTATGGATAAGTAGTGCTTAATTCAAGTTTGGTATTTGCCCCAGACTGTAGGGGTCAGCTTAACAGTAACCATAGACACAAAGAGAGAGAGAGAAAAGGCACACACAGAAAGAAAATGGGACTCCAAGAGTGTCTGAGTTTATGGGTATGTAAATGTATTTTCCTTAGAGCCATCATGATGGGAAAAAAAATTATAGAATACACAGACAACTTATAAATTTCCTTGCGAAAGAATTTGAACAAGATTTGCAGGTTATTTTTAGGCATAGAAAGAAAGAAGAGAGAAAGAGAGCATGCCGCCCTCCCCACACACACAGAATTCTGAACTCACAGTGGCATTATTTTCTACAAGCAGTAGTAATCATTCCAGACACCAAGAAAGTCTGAAGCATCCTCAAAGTTATCATTGCATTTCAATGGTGATACTGATTTTATTGAAAGATTGTTCCTGTATTAACTAGAAAGTCTGTCTCTCCAGAATGTTCCACTTGAGTTGCACAGTTATTTATATCTCTATAATGTGAAATATAAGGAAATGAAATTGAGGCAAATGTGGGATAGGAATGGGGTGGGGTACAGAACCATCTTTCAAAGGAAGAGAAGCCTCCCGCTAGATCTGGCATCATAGATGCATTCGTTCAAAAGTAGCCTCCTTTTTTCTTAGGAAAGCACAGTTCTTATCCCAGCTTTTTGTTTTCCTCTCCCCACCACGCAACCTCCCCAAAACACCACAACAGAGTGGAATTTCCTTCTATCATAGGCTACTCCCAGCAAGCCAGAGTTCAAGAGCAGCCAGGCCATGCAATTCATTTTGAATATATCAAATTTAATAACCTCCTGCTGTGGACCAGACCTCATCTCTACTATGGGGAATGATGAATGGTCATGTTTGATGTTTGTTTATCACAATCAGTTGGCTAGTATGGGAACGCCATTCCTGAAAACAGCACAACATTCCCAGTAGTTTACAGGAGCCAGGAGTGGACTTGTTCGTGTCACCAGTCACTTCCTCATAGTCCAGTTCTGTCCAATTTAAGCTTACTTCAGATTCACCTCTGCTCCAGATTTTCTGTGACAACATCCTCAACATGTTGTTGGCTCTGGTAACCATGTATATTGCACACATAGTCCTCATGGATGCTATGTCACAGTAAAAGAAATCTATGTGACTTTTTTTTTTTTTTTTTTTTTTTGAGATGGAGTCTTGCTCTGTTGCCAGGCTGGAGTGCAGTGGCGCAATCTCAGCTCACTTCAACCTCTGCCTCCTGGATACAAGAGATTCTCCTGCCTCCACCTCCCAAGTAGCTGGGATTACAGGCATGTGCCACCATGCCCGGCTAATTTTTGTATTTTTTTAAGTAGAAATGGGGTTTCACCATGTTGGCTAGACTGGTTTTGAACTCCTGACCTCAGGTGATCTGCCCGCCTCGGCCTCCCAAAGTGCTGGGATTATAGGTGTGAGCTGCTGCACCCAGCCTCTATGTCACTCTTTAGGGAAATTAAACAAGTAAAAGTTAAAAGCAATTAAATCACCTGTCCTTTCACAAATTATGAGATGAATAAGGAAAGCATTGCTATTTACAAAGAATGGATGCCTATTAATAATATTAGATTGAATCATATTAAATTGCCAATATTTGATAATTTTTGGTTCACTACAACAGAAATTTCATGTGGTTCCAACCTACAGTTGACCCATAGTTAGTAGTTACTATGTGTCAGTAGTTACCATGTTACATTCTCTAATCATCACCACAATTCTATAAGGTAAATATTATAATTATTCCTCCAACTTTACAGATGTGGAAACTGAGGCTTCCAGAAGTTAAGTAACTTGTTGAAGATTTTACAGCCAGCAAGCAGCAGATCTGGAATGCACACCCAAGCAATCTGACTGCAGAGCCCACGCTTTGAACCACCACCCTCTGAGATAAAGGCTTTGCATTTACCAGCTTTGTGATTGCAGGCAAATTATTCAGCTTTTCCAAGCATCAGTTTTCTATCCTCTGAAATGGGTACCTATCTGATGTGAGGACTGAAGGTGATGCTATGAAAAAGCACTTAGCATAGTGCTTGGTCTACAGGAAGAACTCCAGTGTTACCCAGTCGTGGTGGTATGGGCTGGATGATCGCTCTTCCTACCTTCATCATGACCTGAAGTGAGAGCATAGAGCATGACCTTTCACCCTTGGGTGGTTGGGTGGCCACTCATGGACAGAAGGATGGTGAGGTCTGGGGTCCTCAAATCTGGAGATTATGCCGTCCTGAGTCAGTGCAGACTACTCTGGTTCATAAGATGTTCTTTACACTGGAATGTGCACCAGCTCCCCTCATTTAGAAGGAAGACTGTCCACACCACGCTGTTCCCCCAGCCCAGTAAGACCTGCCCACAGCCCCATCTTGTATTTCCTCCTTTCTCCACATCTGAGTTCTAGAGAGCATTCAGACTCAGCTGTGATCAAAAACAAACGCATCTGTTCCTCATGTGGAATGCTTTCACAAACATCTTGACTTGTCACTTTCTCCCTTCCCAGATTCTTTGGCAATCAGTTGCAGAGGGTTAGGCCATTCTTGTTGGAAAAAGTAATGATGATCTAATCTGGAAGCAGTGCTGTGGACCCTGCTGTACACTGGACCAGAAGGGAGGGGACTTTGCTTTCCCTTCTGGCTCTGCCACTGATTAGCACGTGACCTTGAACACGTTGCTTATTGTCTAAGGCTCTGTTCGTCGTCCTTGGAGGAGGCCCCTGGTCCAGAACATCACTCGGTGTCTTCCTAGTCCTAATAGTTGTGGTGAAGAGAGGATAAAAAGGAATATACTAGATGAGTGTTTGAATATGGTGCTTTTATTTTTTTCTCTCAAAGCTAGTAGTTCATCTACTCAAGCACATCCTGTTTTCTCCTAATTAACATTTTATAAGCCCAAGGCAGGAGAGTTTTATGTTACTCTGTTGATGAACTGCAGACCAAGATGAATAGCCTTGATTTCTGAACACCAGATTTCCGCTGGTATTTTTCCTTAATGATTTGCACATGTCCTTGCGAGGTGCTTGTTTGGGATTAGAGATGAAGTTCCACGGTGGGAAAGCTGCACAAAATAATGAAGACTGATTTCTTTGCTCATTTTGATTTTTTTTTCTGTGTCTGTCCATAACAGTTAAACTATTCTCTAGGTGTTGTAAGGTAGATTGATTTTCTGTGTAAGGCAGGTTTAAATGCGCCTGTAGGGCACAGGCATTTAAACTCCCAGGAGGAACTTAGGAAATTTATGAATGGGGGAGATAGAAACAGCCTCTTGAACTCTTGGTCTGGTTTTCTTTTCCAAGAGCACTCACCAACTTCTAACACACTGTTTCATTTACATATGTATTGTGTTTGTTATTTATTGCTTCTGCTCACAAGAATGTCAACTCCATGAGACAGAGGTGTTTGATTTTTATCATGGCTGAGTCCCAAACACCTAGAGCAATGGCTGGCATTTATTAGGTGCTTAATAAATCAACTTTACAAAATATGCAAAAGATTCAGGTAAAACAGGTGTCCTGTACATCTTACTGTTGGAAGTCACACTGCATCTTTAGAAGGAAGAGGGATTGTAGAATAAATCTCAATGGCGAGGGTAGAGACCAGGTCCAAGATGATGATGATGTGTTAGACAGTAAATGAACTTTTGTGGGGTTCATGATTAGTTTAGCCCAACTCTGCAAATTCCCACATACAGGTTTCAGGCTGAAAGAAAACTGGGCAGTGAGCCTAGATAGAAACTCAATAAGCTCAGTTTCTCCCTTCTAGCCCATTTTCATTTAATTTCCTGGGAAATTGTATTTGTTGAACTCTAAGTATGTCTGAAAGAGTCAGATCCTTGAAAACGCTGTAAGGGAAGCAGACACACAGCAGCTGAGCCCAATGCTCATTTTGCACTCAGGCAATCATTTTTTATCCCAGTCTGATGACATCCTAACTTTAACAAGTTTGATGAGATAATGGCTCCAGGCTTCTTAGTATCATAAAAGATGTCAGTTAAGTCCAAAGTATTATTATACAATACCTGTCCGGTATAATAACTGTGACATAAACCACTTATGATACAGAAATCAAAAGGCACACAAAGGAAAATGACTGGCATTACAGATGAGAATCAACACATTTTTTCAATTTAATTCTGCTTCTATTCTGCTGGCCTAAAGTAATCATATCCCCCTGTTCTTATTTCTCTCTTTCCACATTCTTTAATTCTTTGGGGAAACCAAGGTATTTCTTCACAAGAATATTATTGGCCAGAAGGTAGCAATTAAAGGCACTGAACTCAATCATCCCTTCAAAGTCCCAACGTCCCAGACAGGGAAAACCAAGTTACCATTTAGTGCTAAGAATAGGAGGTAAAGGAGTTACATTTGGGTTCACAATTTATTCTTAGGAATGAAAAAATACCTCTTGGAGAAAAAGCATTGTGGAACACAAACTATAGCATTATTAATTATTCATTTCAATCTCTGGGACAATTACACAGCTAATATAAAGAATAAATAAGGTGGAAAGGTAGAAGCACATATCAGTTAATTTATATAATTACATATGTACTTAGTAGAGTACATATGTAATGTTTACTAGGCATCAGTCAGGATACTAAGTACTTGACATATTTTAACTCTCTCAACCACCCCACAAGGGAGGTACTATTATTATCGCCATTTCCCAGGTGGAGAATCTCAAGCACAGAGAGATTAAAAACTTGCCCAAGATCGGCCAGGCGCAGTGGCTCATGCCTGTAATCCCAGCACTTTGGGAGGCCGAGGCTGGCAGATCACCTGAGGTCGGTGTTTGAGACCAGCCTGACCAACATGGAGAAACCCCATCTCTACTAAAAATACAAAATTAGCCAGGTGTGATGGCACATGCGTATATTCCCAGCTACTCCAGAGGCTGAGGCAGAGGTTGCAGTGAGCCAAGATCACACCATTGCACTCTAGCCTGGGCAACAAGAGCAAAACTCCATCTCAAAGAAAAAAATACTTGCCCAAGGTCACAAAACTAACAACTGGTAGTAATAGAATTTGAAGCCAGGTAACCTGATTTCAAGTCATATGCTCTTAAACACTACTGCACATATTGGATTTACTGCAACTTTGGAATGGGACATAGATGGCATGTATGATGCTTAGCAGCTTTGGGTATTTTTCCGGGTAGCAGTATTCTCCTTAGTGAGGATATGCCACACCTCCCCCAGCCAGATATCAGCAGAGGGGATCAGGTGAATGGCGCCAGCCAGCAGTAACGAGAGAGGCTGTCAAGCAATTAGCCTGATGATAATTTGGTACAATGAAACCTGCTTCAAATCATGATTTAAACTGACAGTGAGGAGAACATTTTTCCTTTCACTTTCATAACTCTGCATCTTGTGCTATAGTAGAAAAGGACGGTTTGAATCACGGTGGGACTAACAAACCCATTTGCCATGAAAAGAAATGTGACAGGAGATATATACAAACAAGTAGTCAGCACATGATGCAGGGTTTTTCATTCACTCAACAAGCATTTCATGAGTGCTTGCCATGGACTGGAGAGATCAAAGAGAGTAAGACACAATGATTCTCCTTCCCCGGTTTAGGATTAAAAATCATCAACCAGTTCTCCATTGGAAAAGATAGCTTTGTCAGTTGGCTGGAGATGAAGAAGATAACTGGCCCACCAGTGTTAGTGCTACCAGGCTGGCAAACTCAAATGCTGACTAGACCAGGCAGGTGGAGTAAATGAGCAAAGCAACAGGTGTAGGATCACAGGAAACAGTGGAGCCCCAAGGCAAACTGGAGAGGGAATGCCTCATTAGACGTGGGTGCGTGCAGCTCCAGCTCACTGCTGCCAGATCGTCTGACTTCTCCACAAGCCAGAAATCCAGATTATGCAAAACTTCCAGATTTTTAATGTGGATTAAACAAACATCTGTAGATCAAGTACTTGTGTAAGTTTGTTTATTTATTTACTTTTTGAGACACTCTGTTGCCCAGGCTGGAGTGCAGTGGCACAACCACGACTCATGCAGCCTTGACCTCCCGGGCTGAAGCAATCCTCCCACCCCAGCTTCCTGAGTAGCTGGGACCACAGGTAAGCACCACCACACCCAGCTAATTTTTTTTTTAATTTTTAAAAATTTTTTGTAAAGTCAGGGTCTCATTATGTGGCCAGGGTTGGTCTCAAACTCCCAAATTGCTGGGATTACAGGTGTAAGCCACCATGCCCAGCCAGATGTCATTTTTTAATTCTCACAAAAAACTTTATTAAATTCAGTGAGGCTTATTAAAATACAAATCAACGGCGGGCGCGTTGGCTCAAGCCTGTAATCCCATCACTTTGGGAGGCCGAAGACGGCGGATCACGAGGTCAGGAGATCCGAGACCATCCTGGCTAATACAGTGAAACCCTGTCTCTACTTAAAACACAAAAAACTAGCTGGGCGATGAGGCGGGCACCTGTATCCCAGCTACTCGGGGAGGCTGAGGCAGGAGAATGGCATAAAAAACCGGGAGGCAGAGCTTGCAGTGAGCTGAGATCCGGCCACTGCACTCCAGCCTGGGTGGCATAGCAAGGACTCCGGTCTCAAAAAAATAAATAAATAAATAAAATAAAATCACACTTGCTTTAATGGTGGATTTGGTATGGGTAGGTCTTGTGATCCTTATCAAATCATTTAAAAATTTTTATTAAAATGTAACATACACAGAATGGATAAAGTGTACTAATCTATGTAAAGAGTAAAAATGATATAGAACATTTCTAACACCCACAAAAGGTTCCATCAAGACTTTTCCAGCTTATTCCAGACTTTCCAGCCCACCTTGGGTCTACATCATAAATGAGACCCTGTTGTTGTCTCGTTCAAATCTTAATTATGAGAAACCGATAACAGATATAGTTGCATTGGGTCTGAAAGAAATAAAACTGTGTTCAAATAAATAAGGTACAACCAAAAAGAGTGATGGTAAACTCAACAATCCCATGCAGTTCACAAAGTTAGCTGAGAGCTCTGGTGATTACTGCCATCACACACCTGTTCTGTCTGATAACCACCATCTCTTGTGGGGTTACCATATGCCAAGTACCTGCTTGTCACTCTGCATAGAGGATCTCATGTAAGTATCACAAAACCCCCTGAGATACAAATTTAGATAAAGTTTCTTCCAACTGTATAGCTAAAGGAAACTGAGCCTGTAATAAGTTATGCAGCTAGATTCACACAGCCAATAAGTGAAAAGTCCAGATTCAAAGGCAGGGCTACTCCAAAGTTCAAGTACTTTTCCATTGCACTACATAGCCTCCCCATAAAATTAGGGGTGTGTTTTCTTAGCTCTTCCACAATGATAAACTTCTTTTCTTAGCCAGGAGCATAATAAACCTTATTTAATTTAGAATCTAAATTCTGAATGATTTACATTATAAGGATTGGTGGAGGTGTGGGTTATTAAAAGATGACATTACCTAGGTACTTAAAAAAACTTAATGAACACAGTAAAAAGAAGAGGGAGAAAATATATCACTATCTTTTATTAACATAGGTATTATCTACCTTTATTTACCTAAACCAGTTTCCTGGGGCTTACGGAAACATTGTCTTATATGAATATAGTTTTGAGAAAGGTGACAGAATTTGATGTTTAAAGATTCTTCTCCCTCTCAGAAAATTTATGCAGCATGGCAATAGAATTAGAACAGTGGTGGCTGCAGATTTTCTTATAAGAGGGGCTAAATGTTGGCAACTGGATTGTGAAGGTGTTATAGGGGACTTGTCTTGAAGCTGTGCTATGCATAATAAGTTCAGATTTTACCTAGACTGGAGCATTTTTTCTAAAGATTCTTTAATTCATCCTTTAACAAGATTGAGAAACATGAATTGTTATATTAAAGAATATTATTTTATTGGGTAGGCAAATAACATAGGAGGCAGAGGTATTGTTCTAAAGCCTCACCATCTGCCAATACCAGTCCCTGTCCTTTATTGTTGCCTCTAGGGAGGCTGGAACCATTCACCTGATGTCAAATGATTGGAAGAACAGGGCAATGAAGGGACTTAGAAGAATTCCTAGTTAACCAATGTACTGTTGACAACAGCACACAGTAAACAGTAAACAATCAGACCCTCTCCAGCACCTCGTCCCTTTGGTGGATGGGGAGAAGCTATTTGCCAATATTTTTAATGTAGAAAGATACAGACCACTAGGAATTAATTTACACAGAGGGCTTTTTAGCCTGTGATATGCAAAAATTTTAAGTATAGATTATCTTTTATCTCAATAGACACACTGACACCAGTTTCCCTTTTGGAATGCTAGAGTCAGATCTATTTGACCAGCTCCTTCTTATACTTTAGGTAGATTAGAAATTCAGTTAAGGTTTGGTGAAATACTCATGTTTACCAGGAGCATCTTTTCCAGTATTCAGTTCTGAACCCTAACCTCCGGGATTACATTCAATGGATAATCAGCTGAGTTGGCCATGTCACCATTCATCAAATCAATACCTATTGCTTCAACTGTTTTTAACTCAGTTTTATTTTGCTTTAATCACCAAAGTCCTTTATTTTTATTTTTAAAAATTTAATTATGATAAAATATTTATAACAAAATTTACCGTCCTACCCATTTTTTAGTTTAACATTTAATATTTAATTTTTGTGGTTACAAAGTAAGTGTATACCTTTATGGGGTACATAAGATGTTTTGATACAGGCAGGCAATGCATAATAATCACATCAATGAAGAATGGGGTATCCATCTCCTCAAGCCTTCATCCTTTGTGTTACAAACTATCCAGTTACACGATTTTAGTTATTTTTAAATGCACAATTACATTTTTATGGACTATAATCACTTTGTTGTGCTATTGAAGAGTAGGTCTTAGACATCCTATCTTTTTGTATGCGTTAACCATCCCTACCTCCCCACCAGCCTCCCACTACCCTTCCCAGCCTCTGTAACCATCCTTCTACTCTCTATGTCCATGAGTTCCATCATTTTGATTTTCAGATCCCACAAACAAGTGAGAATATGTGAAGTTTGTCTCTCTGTGCCTGGCTCATTTCACTTAACATAATGATCTCCAGTTTGATCCATGTTGTTGCAAATGACAGGATCTCATTTTTTTTTAATGGCAGAATAATATTCCATTGTGTGTAAGTACCACATTTTCTTTATCCATTCGTCTGTTGATGGACACTTAAGTTGCTTCCAAATCTTAGCTGTTGTAAAGAATGTTGCAACAAACACAGGAGTCCAGATACCTCTTTGATGTACTGATTTCCTTTCTTTGGGGTATATACCCCACAGTAGGATTCCTGGATCATATGGTAGCTTTCTTTTTAGGTTTTTGAGAAACCTTGAACTGTTCTCCATAGTGATTGTACTAATTTGCATTCCTACCAACACTGTACAAGGGTTCCCTTTTCTCCACATCCACACTAGTATTTGTTACTGCCTGTCTTTTGGATATAAGTCATTTTAACAGGTGGGATGATATACTATCTCATTGTAGTTTAGATTTGCATTTCTCTAATGATCAGTGATGTTGAGCATGTTTTCATATATCTGTTTGCCATTTATATGTCTTCTTTTGAGAAATGTCTATTCAGATCTTCTACCCATTTTTAAATCGGCTTATTAGATTTTTTCCTATAGAGTTGTTTGAGCTCCTTATGTATTCTGGTTATGAATCCCTTGTCAGATGGGTCATTTGCAAATATTTTCTCCCATTCTGTGGGTTGTTCCTTGATTTTGTTGATTATTTCTTTTGCTGTGCAGAAGCTTTTTATTTTATTTATTTATTTATTTTCGAAACAGAGTTTCACTCTTGTTGCCCAGGCTGGAGTGCAATGACACGATCTCAGCTCACTGCAACATC
Organism: Rhinopithecus bieti; assembly: GCF_001698545.2. Taxonomy (NCBI): domain Eukaryota; kingdom Metazoa; phylum Chordata; class Mammalia; order Primates; family Cercopithecidae; genus Rhinopithecus; species Rhinopithecus bieti. The sequence continues at coordinate 3,954,960 of NW_016806447.1, forward strand.
TGCCTCCCATGTTCAAGCAATTCTCCTTCTTCAGTCTCCCAAGTAGCTGGGATTACAGGCATGTTCCACCACGCCCAGCTGGTTTTGTATTTTTAGTAGAGATGAGGTTTCTCCATGTGGGTCAGGCTGGTCTCAAACTCCCAGCCTCAGGTGATGTGCCCACCTCAGCCTCCCAAAGTGCTGGGATTACAGGGGTGAGCCACTGCGCCCAGGGCAGAAGCTTTTTAACTTGATGTGATCCCATTTGCTCATTTTTGCTTTGGTCATCTATGCTTTTGGGGTGTTACTCAAGAAATCTTTTCCCACTCCAATGTCCTGGAGTTTCCCCAGTGTTTTCTTTTAGTAGTTTCATAGTTTGAGGTCTTAGATTTAAGTCTTTAATCTTGGCCGGGCGCGGTGGCTCAAGCCTGTAATCCCAGCACTTTGGGAGGCCGAGACGGGCGGATCACGAGGTCAGGAGATCGAGACCATACTG
>NW_016806447.1:3958332-3972840 GCF_001698545.2 Rhinopithecus bieti
TGATCCCATTTGCTCATTTTGCTTTGGTCATCTATGCTTTTGGGGTGTTACTCAAGAAATCTTTTCCCACTCCAATGTCCTGGAGTTTCCCCAGTGTTTTCTTTTAGTAGTTTCATAGTTTGAGGTCTTAGATTTAAGTCTTTAATCTTGGCCGGGCGCGGTGGCTCAAGCCTGTAATCCCAGCACTTTGGGAGGCCGAGACGGGCGGATCACGAGGTCAGGAGATCGAGACCATACTGGCTAACATGGTGAAACCCCGTCTCTACTAAAAAATACAAAAAAAAAAAAAACTAGCCAGGTGAGGTAGGGGGCACCTGTAGTCCCAGCTACTCGGGAGGCTGAGGCAGGAGAATGGCGTAAACCCGGGAGGCGGAGCTTGCAGTGAGCTGAGATCTGGCCACTGCACTCCAGCCTGGGCGACAGAGCGAGACTCCGTCTCAAAAAAAAAAAAAAAGTCTTTAATCTTTTTTTGGAGATGGGGGTCTCAGTCTGTTGCCTAGGCTAAAGTACAGTGGTACGGTCTCGGCTCACTGCAACCTCTGCCTCACGGGTTCAAGCAATTCTATGCCTCAGTCTCCCAACTAGCTGGGATTACAGGTGCCCACTACCACACCTGGCTAATTTTCATATTTTTGGTAAAGATGGGGTTTCGTCATGTTGGCCAGGCTGGTCTCGAACTTCTGACCTCAAGTGATCCACCCTCATCAGCCTCCCAAAGTGCTGATGCAAAAGTAACTGGTGCAAAAGTAACTGCAGTTTTTGTCATTACTTTTATTGGCAAACACTGCAATCACTTTTGCACCAACCTAATAGAAATGCTACTGATTTTGGTATGTTAATTTTGTATTCTGTGACATGACTGAATTTGTTTATCAATTCTACTAGTTTTTGGTGGAGTCTTTAGGTTTTTCCAAATATAAGATCATATTATCTGCAAATAAGAATAATTTGCCTTCTTCCTTTTCCAATTTGGATGCCCTTTATTTCTTTCTCTTGTCTGATTGCTGTAGCTAGGACTTCCAGTACTATGTTGAATACCAGTAGTGAAAGTGGGTAGCCTTGTTGTGTTTCAGTTCTTAGAGGAAAGGCTTTCCATTTTTTTCCCATTCAGTATGACACTGGTTGTGGGTCTGTCATCTATGCCTTTTATTATGCTGAAGTATGTTCCTTCTATATCCCGTTTTTTGAAGGACTTTTATCATGAAGGGATATTTATCGTGAAAGGATCAAATGCCTTTTCAGCTTCACTTGAAATGATCATATGATTTTGTTCTTCATTCTATTGAGATGATATATAGTATTGATTGATTTGTGTATGTTGAGCCATCCTTGCATCCCAGAGATAAATCCCACTTGGTTGTGATAAATGATCTTGTTGGTGTACTGTTGAATTTGGTTTGCTGGTATACCCGTTTTTTAAGGGTATACTTCAGTGGCATTACATGTATTCCCACTTTTGTATATCCAAAGTCCAGAACTCTTTTAATCTTGCAAAACTGAAACTCTGTACCTACTCAACAAAACTCCCCAATCTCCCCTCCCCCAACCTGTGGCAACTGCCATTCTACATTTTGTGTGTATGAATTTGACTACTCTGGGTACCTTATACAAGTGGAATCATTTATCGTATTTGTCTTTTTGTGACTGGCTTATTTCACTCAGCATAATGTCCTTAGGGTTCATCCATGTTGCAGCACATATCAGAATTTCCTTTGCTTTTAAGGCTATAAATTTCTTTTTTTAATCATAAAATGATTTGAGTTTATCCAGCTAATCAATCAATTAGATTAAGAGGGAGTATCCGGTCTGTCTAATAAGACTTTAGTCATGAAAAATGGTAAGAGAGGGGTGGTAGAGAGGGAGAGAGAAAATCTGCTGAAATATTTAATGCCATGGTTCTTTAGGGTGCATCAGAATCATGGGGAAGACTTGGTAAATCAGATTGCTAGGCTCAAACTCCAGAGTTCCCGATTCATTAGGCTTAGAGTAAGGCCTGGGAATTTGTATTTTCCAGAAGTTCCTGGGCATGATCACACTTTTGACAACCATTGTAATCCATCCAGGGTTAGGCCTAGAGGATTCTAATTGTCAAAATTTTCCCATAGTCCAAAGAAGATACCCCTCCCAACTAAGACAAGAAGCTTGGAGTTATAGAAGTAGGGAACCACAGAGAAGAGTGAGAAATAGTGAGAAAACCCAGCCTCCAAGATCTCAACAACTTGTGGGAATGAGGGAAAAGATGGTGGCAAGTCAAGCTGTGAGGACCAAGTTCTGATTTCTCTTCCAGCCTCAGGGAGGAGAGGGCAAGTGTATGAGCTAAGTGAGGAGAATGTCAAAGGGCTCAGGGAACCTTGGCTCCACTGCACCATTTGAGACCCTAGGAGAAGGTCACTGGAATAGGTCTGGCCTGGCTCAATTCCAAGGTCTCTAGAGGTCCAGACAGAAGGAAGAATCTCAGACATCAGACAGCAACCAGCAGACTTGCAAGGAGGCAACTATGGTGGGGTGAGATGATCCTGGGATGGGCCCTGGGTCAGGAGTTGCTGGGATGAGAGTTTGGCAGATGCTAAGTTGTCTGAAGCTAAGGGGAGCTGAGCAGAGACTGAATCTGTAAGTGGGGAGTTGCCAGCAATCCCAGGGGCATTGCCCAGGCCATGGCTGACCATGGATTTACCAGTTGGAGGCCAGCAGTGGCTGGGAAGGCTATGGACAGAGCCAAGGGACCAGGGGAGATGGTGCCAAAGACCTGCACTCACCACTGCTCCAAACCCCCAGACAGTGTTTATAGCAAGACAGCTGGGCAGTGGAGAAAAAAGATGACATCTGAGCAAGGGAGGATTTTATTTCAGACTGAGCCCTTTAAGGGACTATTCAAATGATTGGACCAGGTGAGATTTTAACTTGGCTAGGAATAAAAATTATTATTATTATTATTATTATTATTATTTTATTATTATTATTATTATTGCCAACCAGCAGAAGTGGGTTTTAAAGAAGACAAGGAACCTACATTTTTTTCTATACATCTAAATTCTCCTGTGACTAGATTTGGTAGATAAAATTGGGTACCTACTTTGACTAAAATAAATTCATTCATTATCAGAAATTCAAATTTAACAGGACATCTATATTTTTAAGTGTTAAATCTGGCCTTGCTGTGCCTGTTGAGGGCAAGTAACAGATCTAAATCTCAATTTTATTGGGTTTCAAGCTTGTGTTCATATTTCTTTTCTTTTTTCTGTCTTTTTTTTTTTTTTTTTTGAGGCAGTGTCTTCCTCTGTCACCCAAGCTGGAGTGCAGTGGTACCATCTCAGCTTACTTCAACCTCTCTGCTTGGGTTCAAGCAATTCTCCTGCCTCAGCCTCCCAAGCAGCCGGGACTACAGGTGTGTGCCACCATGCCCGACTAATTTTTTGTATTTTTAGTAGAGACAGGGTTTAACCGTGTTGACCAGGCTGGTCTTGAACTCCTGACCTCAAGTGATCCACCTGCTTTGGCCTCCCAAAGCGCTGGGATTGCAGGCGTGAGCCACTGAGCACAGCCTGTGTTCATATTTCGTAAACAGTTGGGTAGCAGAGAACACTAGTTCAGAATAAAACTCTTCCTACCCACAATCCATAAAGGGGTAAACCCATACACTGTTATACTGCTAGAGCTGCCCCTGAAACATGCCAATCACTTTTTTTCCAGTATATTCAAGATGCAGATATCTACATTTGAATGATCACAATATCCCTAGAAAACAACTCCCAAAATTATGAAATGAGCCTTTAAACTATATATACTATTAGGATATCTGACGTATCCTCTGTCCCTCACCTCTCTGGCCCACCATCATTGACCACTAAGGTTTCCTACCGACTACACTGGGAAGAGTCCTCAGGGGAAGTGTCAGTCACACAGGGAGATCTCAGGATGCCCCAGAACATGCAGGCTGCAGTGGCCAAGGTCAGCCTTTAAGATTACTTTCTGCCCATGACCTGAAGGTCCTGTCACCTATCACGGTATACAGTGGTCCACCTATCTATACATACATAGCTCCAACCAATTTGTCACTGAGATTACACCACGGGAACTCACTCCTTTATGGTAAGATGTTGACAACGTGCAAAATTGCCTTTTAAAATATGAATAGTAGCTTTATTGTTCCCATCGTATGTTAGTGTAAGATTGTATTGTTCTCAAAGGACATTTACTATGCTTAGCCATGTCAAAGATTAGCAAATCATCTCCGAGCAAGGCTCCGAGGGAGTAAGAAATGCAAAGGCAAGTTTGGATGAGGAGCCAGGAAAGAGGCAGATGTGGAGAAACAATTCTCAGGAAGGAAAGATTTTAGGGAGATTGGGCTGGGGGGCGCAGTATGGAGGAAGCAGAGAGAAGATGGGAGTAGCTTGAGTGCTTCATTAGGGTACTGTTAATAGCAGAGCACAAAGACAAATCTCAACTTCTTCAGAAGCTATATTTGACCCACACAGAGCCCATCCCATAATGGACACAGAGACTTCTAGATCTGTGAATAAGTACTAGTAAGACTAGTACAAAATCTCACCATCATTTATCAAGCTTCCACTATTTGGAAGAGAAATGATAAAATCGTATTGGAAGTCTCAACTATTCTCTTACAAAATAATGAATGTTCCAACATTTCAATATTAATCAGGCATTTCAACCACTTATAAAATCACAGAACAAACTGTGATTGGAATCAAGCTGTGGGGTTTTGCTTTGTTTTGTTTTGAAAGGAGTGTAGAAAATGATGAGCTTGTGTTCATGTCTTGGTGCACTCTAAAGCTCTAAAGCCTCTGTCACTTCTCTCTTCTTGCACTATTGTTTCTCCCATTTCTATTTTTATTGGCATGTAAACTTGCTAATGTCAAATGAGTGAGACAAGACGGGAAGGTTAATTTATTTAGGGAATGTGAATCAACACTACTGGGAAAACAAAAGGCCCCAGTGTGTGCTTTCTTTAAAGCAAAACAAATAAAAGCATTGGCCAAGCCCAACTCCTGTTCTCCCAGAGACTGAAGAACACATATTATTAGTTCAGGGATTTCAGCAATCACTGAAAACCAGCTCATCTGAACTAGTTTTTACTGACATAAAAGCTTAGGCTTTTGCATCAGATAGACTGGAGTTTAAATCCACATTTAATACATGTATCCCCTTGATAAGACTGCCCTCTTGCAAGTCTATCTCCTCATCTGTAAAATATGGTAGTAATAATCCCTATTACTGGGGTTGTGAGAAAAAAATCAAAGAATGAAAATGCTTAGACACCCAAAGCTAATATTTTGAGAGCTTACTAGAATTATTTATTTAAAGATAGCAGGCTAAGTTTGCAAATCAAAATTGATTCCTGTAAGTAGGATCCTGAATTGATACCAATAGGTCCACTTCTTCAGAACTTACTAGGAATCCTATGAATGTGAATGCCCAGTGATCCAGTGCAATCACCTCATGTATATTTAATGTCAAGTGCCCCCATTCTTTTACCCCATTTCTTAATTTTAGAATGTTAATCCCAAGAAATTGTAATTCTAATACCACCCACGTAGTCTGCACACTTAGGGACTGGGACGGGAAGGTGCCTGATTATTACACAAAAGGAAAAGACCTCTCACTGTTGTAGGGCTATCCTGAAAATAGCAAAGATAAGTTTGCTTTTTCTGAGCATTATCTTGAAAGATCCTAAAATTAAATTTGCAGCTAGATGATGCTTTGTAAACCCACAAGTTTGCAAAGAGGAGAAATGCAAGACAGATTAAACAAAACGAAAGAAAACACGGTGAGTCTTAAATTCCTGAACATGAGCTCATGTTTCTATTCATTGCTGTCTTGTGGAGTGACTCGGAGTTTTTGACTTCTGCCCCTGACTTTGAGACAGTGATGGAAAGGTGATGAGGAATCGTGAAGCAAATGTTGAAAGGGCCTTGAATCCAAACACGGCTGGATTTGGTGGGGATGCCACTGAATGCACACCAGCCGCAGCCCCAGGTTGCATTTTCTCAGGAATTCCCACAGACTGATGTTGGTCCTCATGCCTCATCAAGTCAGCACTATTGTTATGAAGGTGTCAGATGTGAAACTGTAAACAGAGTGACATGGAGGCCATTCCTGCTTAGTGACCTGTAGCAGAAAGGCCTATTTTTAGAAACTGCTGCAGGTTGCTCTGCCATTGGAAAGGTGGCAGGCTGAGAAGTACTGGTGTGTGTGTGTGTGTGTGTGTGTGTGTGTGTGTGTGTGTGTGTAACATTTCTGAGCATTTGGGTTGTGTTCTAAAATGTTTCTGAAGTTCACAGAAATAAAAACTATCCCCAAACTTCATTTGAAGTAGAAAATTTGAATTTTGAACTTTACCCATGTATCAAGGCCAAGAAAAGGCACGATGCTAGAGACTTTCAAGAATAACCATGGAGTTGCTCAAATGGACACTGATCTCATCCTTTTGTCTCTTACATGGGCCAATGAGACAGGGAAGATTCATGGGGTTGACCTCACCCTGCCAGAGAAGAGCCTGTCCACTCCCTTAGGGCTAGAGGCTGCAAGTTTCAGTGGGTGTTAGAATCACTTGGCATCTATGTTAAAAGGCGGGCACCCCTCAAGACAGTCTTATGTAGGAAAAGGTCCAAAGGATTTGCAAGTTAAATAGACACCACAGCCGTTTTGATGCAAGTTGTCTGAAGTCCACACTTTGAGGAAAGAAAAAAACTGTTACAGGAAGAAGCTAGGAAAACTGGAAAGATGTATCAGAGAGATAAGGGAGAATCATCCAACAAAACATGAATATCTCAAATTATCCATTTCCTGCCATCAGTAAGAAAGAAAATATCATAAGATTAAAGCAAAAAGGAGCTCTGGCTTTTGGAGTTTTACATATTCATGTAAGCCCTGAGAGAGCAGGCTTGGCTGGTGCTAGAAAGCCTGACTTCTCTTCCTCATTCTGCGGTTTACTAGACCTGTGACCTAAGGCTAAGTCCTTTCATTTATGGGTGCTTTGACCTTCATAAAGCAGGCAGCAGTTTCTCCAGAATGACCTCTCTGCAGGTCAGGAGAGAAGCCTTGCCAGTGACCTCTCACCCATCCACCCCATGCTAAAGTTTTATATCCATTGTTATTAGCAAGTCACCTTTTCCCATTGCTTCTGACAAAGTGGATTTCGGTCTAATTTTAGTTTAACTTTCACTGGTGAGAAACATAAGCCCCAAACCCTCCTTGGTTGGATCTGCTCTTTTACTCCATAAAACAACTAACAGTATGGAAAAGCCACTTAGTGAAAAATAGAAATGCCTCCATTTAGCACATATTTGCTGAGAACTGGTGCCAGCACCTGCTCAATAACTATGGTTGAACTTATGAATGAAATGATTGATAACAGTGTGTCAAACCTAAGGCTGAGTTTTTTTCTATACACAGGTTGTCTTTATAGCTACAACCCCCATATGAAGTGTGGATGGTTGTTTTTACTTCCCAGATAAAAAAAGTGAGAGGTGAAGTCATTGGCCAAGATCTCATAGAATGGTCAGGGTTGTAAACCAAGTTCTATCAGATTCAAAGCCAGTGCTCCTAACCACTGCACAGCACTGCCCCCTGAGGGGTAGGAGGTGGGGGTATTAGAAACAAATCCAAACCTCCAAATAACAAGGTGACTGCAAAGAGTGCCTATTCCAGTGAGACTTGAGGAAGCTGAGGACACGGAGAAGGGTGGGTCCTGCTACAAGAAGCACCCCTGAAGCCAGGCTCCTGGGGACCTCACTCCCGAACAAGGGCTGGGATAGGCTACCTTACTAAGAAGAGACATAGGGGCATTAAGGCAGGAGGAAATCAGATCGATCTCATTTCACAGAAGGGAAAACAAACTTCAAATATGATCCTTCTTTGGTAGGGGATACAGGAGAAAAGTGTGGTCAGTTAAGTGATGAAACTATTGACCATATTCCATAGGGAATAGAAGGGAAAATAAGTGCAGACTACCCGTCCAGCAGCTCTTAATGCAGGAAAAATAACTAACCCTGTTGGATGATGTAATTAAAAACAGCCAAGATTTAGACAGCAATTTATTATACCCATGAAGGGGAAACTGTTACTATCCCCACTTTACAAGTCATGAAACAATGGCAGAGGGCAATTAACTTGTCCAAGGGCCCTCAGTAGTAAATGTTGTAAAGCTGAGAGGCAATGTCAGGCAGCCTGGCTCGGAGCTGGCTCACCAACATTCAGTGAGCACATTTGTGTGCCAGGAACCATTCCAAGCACTGGGGATACCACACCGAACAAAATCCCTGCCATCGAAGAACCTATATTCTAGTGTGTGAGAGAGAGAGACAGGTAAAAAATAAAGACTAGGAGGGTGTGAGGATACAGGAGAAAGGGGACTGAGATTTAAAATGGGCTGTGCAGGGGATGCTAACATTTGAGCAAATACCTGAAGGAAGTGAGGGAGCAAGTCAAAGGGGATAATTGAGGAAATTTTTAATTTAGTTAAAAAAAAAACCAAAATTCTTCAGTACCATGTAACCAGCAGTAAAAAACAATGGGTCTCTTAATTATTTGCTTCTTTAAGTTACGAGGGTGAAGGACATATAAAATGTCTCCCGAGAAAATTCCATGAAAGATTGTTTTAGGTGTCCAGGGCTTGTGGGTCCCTACTTATTTACAATAAAAAAAAATAGTGGCTCATCCCTAAGACACACCTTTAAAGAAACACCCAGAGAATCGTTTGAGTTACTTATTTACTTTTTTGAGATGGAGTCTCACTCTGTTGTCTAGGCTGGAGTGCAGTGGCACAATCATGGCTCACTGTAACCTCCGCCTCCCGGATTCAAGCAAGTCTCTTGCCTCAGCCTCCCAAGTAGCTGGGACTACAGACACCCACCACCATGCCTGGCTAATTTTTGTATTTTTAGTAGAGATGGGGTTTCACCATGTTGGCCAGGCTAGTTTCAAACTCCTGACCTCAAATGACCTACCCACCTCGATCTCCCAAAGTGCTGGAATTACAAGCGTGAGCCACCACACTCAGCCCCCAAAGAATCTTTTAAAAATGCTTCTTAGCATCACAGTCTTCATGAAAACAACATAGCAACCCTCCTACATAAACAATAAACACACTAACCAAGCAACCGTCCCCGCATTATAATTTTACACATCCCACCCACTAAGCAAACACAGCATCAGACTCGAGTTTGACAGCAGAATAAGAGGGGAGTAGAAAAATTGCATTTTTCAAATGCACTGACAAACTGTACTAAGTAATCTGGCAGCTAGTCTGTGGACAGCGGCACAGGCCTCTAGACTAGGTAATACAATTAGACAAACATTTTAGCTACTGGCAAAAGCGCAAAGATGCTAGTCTTAGAGATATAATTTTGCCAAAGACTAACGAGGCTCTTTAGCACTGCCACGTGTGAAGATGCCCGAAGCAACAGAACCATGAGGAGACAGGTGGTAACAAATACATATTTGAGGTAGCCATCTTAATAAACAACGATCAAAAGAAAAAGAACCCACAGTTCATCGCAAGTCAGATGGAACCAGGTGTTTGTTTCTCTTTGCCTAATGAAGGCTAAGAGCCTGCTTATTGCTCTCAGTAACCCGCAAACCTATACTTTAAGATTCTTCTCCAGGACCTTCATAGGACACTTGTGATCTTAGAGCAGTTAAATTAAATAAAACAGAAAAACAGAACAGGACGCAGCTTGCCAGGACTTTCGAAGATCTGATTTTCCATTAAGGATATGTGGAGGGGGTGGTATTTAACAATCCTTTATGGAAACCGTTTCTCTACCCCTTATTCTCAAGAAATGGGGGATTTACGCTAACGCTATACAAAGTGTGGTTTTGAAACATAGGGGCTGATGACATAAGTGAATACAGTTGTAGCTCTGTATTCATGGGGAAATTAGTTCCAGGACCCCCTCATAGGTATCAAAATCCATGGATGCTTAAGTTCCTTGTATAAAATAATGTCATATTTGCATATAACCTATACACATCCTCCTGTATACTTTAAATCATCTCTGGATTACTTATCATACCTAATACAATGTAAATGCTACGTAAATCACTGTTGCATTGTTTAGGGAATAATGACAAGAAAAAAAGGCTGCACGTTTTCAGTACAGATGCAACCATCCATTTTTTGTTTGTTTGTTTGTTTTTGAGACAGGGTTTTGCTTTGCTGCCCAGGCTGGAGTGCAGTGGCTCAATCACGGATCACTGCAGCTTCAATCTCCTCTTGAGTAGCTGGGACTACAGGCACACACTACCATGCCCAGCTAATTTTTGTAGAGACAGGATCTTGCCATGTTGACCAGGCTGGTCTCAAGGCAGACATGGGCTCAAGGGATCCTCCTGCCTTGGCCTTCCAAAGTGCTGGGATTACAGGGATTACTGCACCCAGCCCTTTTCTTGAGGAGCTTTTAAAGTTTCCAATACAGGGCCACACCCCCACATCTATTAAATTAGAATCTCTGAGGCTGGGCTTGGTGGTTCACGCCTGTAATCCCAACACTTTGGGAGGTCCAAGGTGGGAGAATCATTTGAGACCAGTCTGGGCAACAAAGCGAGACTCCGTTTACAAAAAAATTTTAAAAATTATCTGGGTGTGGTGGTTTCCACCTGCAGTCCCAGCTACTTTGGAGGCTGAAGTGGGAGGATCTCTTGATCCCAGAAGGTCGAGGCTGTGTTCTTGCCACTGCACTCCAGCCTGGGCAACGAGTAAGATCTCGTCTCAAAAAATAAAGTAAAATAAAATAAATTAGAATTTCTGGAGGTAGGAGTCAGGAATTAGTTTGTTGTTGTTATTGCTGTTTTAAAACTCCCTTCGTAATTCCAATGTATAGCCCAATTTAAGAAGCAGTAGCTTTAAGCCATTTTGATTCAAGGATTCAGAGTCCCAAATATTTGGTTCATCTTCTAAATGGGAATCATCCAAACTTACTTGTTCTAGCTGATGCATCCAAATTTAAAATTGGGGGGAAAGATTCCACCACAACTTTTATGTGATCTCAGAACTCAGACCTCATATCCTAAAGGCTCAGACAGATATTTGAGTGCCATTCTTTTTTTTTTTTTTTTTTTTGAGATGGAGTCTCGCTCTGTTGCCCAGGCTAGAGTGCAGTGGTGCAATCTCAGCTCACTGTAGCCTCTGCCTCCCAGATTCAAGTGATTCTCCTGCCTAAGCCTCCCAAGTAGCTGGGACTACAGGCACCCACCACACCCGGCTAATTTTTTGTATCTTTAGTAGAGACAGGGTTTCACTATGTTGGCCAGACTGGTCTCGAACTCCTGACCTCATAATCTGCCAGTCTTGGCCTCCCAAAGTGCTGGAATTACAGGCGTGAGCCACTGTACCCAGCCTTGAGTGTCATTCTTTAGTGGTTGGGTATAGAGGGTTGGCTTCTGTCTGTAATACATTTGTCTGAAGTAAAGCTGTGCTAGCCCAAGAATGAAACCTCCTTCACTAGGAACAATAGAGCATTCCTTTGTATGAAGCTAGTGTTTAGTGCATAGCCAGTAAGCATATGTAACCCATTGAGTAAAAATAGTGGTTATCATTATGAGCTACAGGGGAAAAAAATGTCCCCTTCCTCATTACGGTAAGGGAGTCTGATTGCATACCTCTCCGGAAACCTAATAATGTGTTACATGAATTTTCCATGGGAAGGAACAACTGGTTAGGAAATAAAATACTATACTTCTATACAGTGACATTCAAGCCTAGAACTCCAAAGAAGCCAAAAACTGCTCTGAGAATGGTCCCAGCAGGATTGAAATGCCTCCTCAAAGCATACTGAGCAAATTCCCATGATGCCAGGCCTCTTGGAAAAGTTTCTGGGGGTCAGAGGCCACTGCAGCTGCCTCCTTCCTCTCCTCTCAACCACTTGCTCAACTGGAAAAAATGTTTAGAAGGGTAAGTTACCACAGTTCTCAGTTATACTGATCTCCCCTCTAGGGAAGTGTAATCCTAGATGCAAACTGTACTGCAGTTTGGGATTTGTACTCACGACCCAGGTATCTGCCAGCCCTTTGCCCAAATTAAGAACTTCAAAGAGCAGATGACCAGGATGAGTGAAGTAATGATGGGAGAGCAGAGTGGGGCATGGGAGGGTGGTCACAGCTCTTCAGGAGACATGTGGAGGTGAGAGGTAACATTTGAGACATGAGATGCTCCCAACACAGAACCACAGAGTGATACTTCCTGTCACGCTGACTGCCACTTCAGCTCCTGTGCTTTCCTCCTGCCTTCCTGCCCCTTCATACAGGAGTTAACCACAGAGCACAGCATCGGGCCTTTTTTTATGTCTTGAAAGTCAGTTATTGGAACTTACCATGGCACAAATATATTTCTCATTCGTCTTCTGTGTCCAGGAGAGGTAGAGGAGGCCACACTTTTATGCACAGAGGTGAGTTCCTTGAGCTTCAAGACCAGTTTTGCAATTGCCTATAAAAAGGTCACTGCACCTTTTCTGTTTGTCCTCACCTCCCACTGCCCGCCCACTTGATAGTTATCTTTTGATGTCATAACTTTTCCAGAGGCAGCACATTGTGCTGTCTAAAGAACATTATGTTTTCAAATTGCTCAGCCTGGGTCACATGTGCCTGTATAACCTGACCAGTCCTTGGGACAAAAAAACACCAGAAGGTGCAAATACACTTGTGTGGAGAGCCCCTTCCTGCAATCTGAGCTTCCTATCCTGGAGCTCAGCCTTCCACCAATGAGCTTCGACATGGTTCAGCGTTAGAACTCTTTCAACTTAAATTCTCCAGATAATATGGCCTTTTTTTCCAAAATCCCGTTGTGAACTTGGGCCTAGTTGGTACTGTCCTTTAAAGCCACATTTCCTCTTAGCAAAAAGGTTACAATCAGAGCTTTAAAACCTATTTGTTCTCATTTACAAAAATGAGTCAAATCAGTGCCATTAAACAGAGCAATCATAAGAGAATGTGGTCAGGTAATTTTCATGAGACTGTACAACAGAAGCTCCTCGTGGAATAAAGATTAATATTTTAGTACAATGAAACATTTTTATATATACTATCTTATTTCATCCTTATAGCAACTCAGTACGGAACTGTTCTCCTCCATTTTAGAAGAAATTTAGTCTCAGAGGGATTGAGTAGCACCGCAGTACCACGGCCAGACCACAACAGAACTGAGACTGGAATCCAGATGATATAGTGTCTTCCTCATGCTGTTTGCAATCTCATATCTGAGAACTGGCACCTTCGTGCTACACAATCTGGCTTGCAGATTGTCAATTTATAAGAAAAAATATGCTTTTTATGTTCTAGAAAAGTTTCAACCCTTCCTTTCAACTTTACTGCCTTAAAAATAGGGAGTTCTGTTCCATTTGCTTTTAAAGCTTTTAATAAATTGATTCTTTAAACTGCTTTAAAATAGTCAGAAAGAGACATCAGGTGGTTAATCTCAAACTGCTGTAAGAATGTAGATGCTTTTTCAGGAAATAGAGTTAGGCAGGTGAGGGGGTGGAGAAGTGGCAAAACAGTGTGAAGGAAATGAGGAGGTGGTAGTGAAAATATTCCAAAAAATTATTTTCCTTTATAAACTGTAACCGTGAGCTGGAAAAGGCACTGATTTGCACAACCCTTTTTACTAATGGCTAATGGAGTTGATTTTGTATCCTTTCAGAGGACTTCAAAAAGTTCATTAGATCATTGACTTGCAAATCCTGGGTGAGCTACAGTCTTGCAATTCAATCTAGAAATATAAGGTCACAGAAATCTGACACGGAGGTGGCAAGTGTGTGAGCCAACCGTCCCATTCCATTGTAATAATGTCATCTCACTAGTTTATAAAAAGAAACTATTCTGTTAACCCTAGAAATGTGGGAGGGTGAATTCAGGGGAGTGTGGGCCCAAGGGTCTTGGTGAACTTAATTTCATCACCATTTTTGTTAGGAGGGAGGAAGCAGCCACTAATGCAGCACATAGTTTTATTTCCAGAGGCTACTGCAGAGACTCAAGTCAGCTAGGCATCCAGAGCAGTGCAGTGCGTTTCCTTCCCAAAGGAAGTTCAAGGTCAGTGGGGAATCACCTCTTCATTCGAAATGTTTTCTTAGATGAATCAAACATAAGCTTCCTTGTTTTTATTGTTTTGAGGTTTTGTTTGTTTGTTTGTTTGTTTGAGACAGAGTTTCACTCATATTGCCCAAACTGGAGTGCAATGGCGTGATCTCAGGTCACTGCAACCTCCGCCTCCCAGGTTCAAGCAATTCTCCTGCCTCAGCTTCCTGAGTAGCTGGAATTACAGGGGTACACCACTACTCCCGGCTAATTTTTTGTATTTGTAGTAGAAACGGGGTTTCACCATGTTAATCAGGCTGGTCTTGAACTCCTGACCTCAGGTGACCCACCCACCTCGGCCTCCCAAAGTGCTGGGATTACAGGCGTGAGCCACCAGGCCTGGCCTTGCCTTATTATTTTATTTTTTTGAGACAGAGCCTCACTCTGTCACCCAGGCTGGAGTGCAGTGGCACCATCTCAGCT
>NW_016806447.1:3973067-4007015 GCF_001698545.2 Rhinopithecus bieti
AGCTCACTGCAAACTCCGCCTCCCGGGTTTACGCCATTCTCCTGCCTCAGCCTCCCGAGTAGCTGGGACTACAGGCGCCCGCCACCTCGCCCGGCTAGTTTTTTGTATTTTCTAGTAGAGACGGGGTTTCACCGTGTTAGCCAGGATGGTCTCGATCTCCTGACCTCATGATCCGCCCGCCTCGGCCTCCCAAAGTGCTGGGATTACAGGCTTGAGCCACCGCGCCCGGCAACATCTCAGATATTTCTAAAAGGAGGAGGCAGTGGAATAGAAAGCACTAGTTCATGATTTCACTGTTTGAGGGGCCAGAAGTCCCCAAGACTTACATCCTCAAAGACCTAGACTCTCATTTTGGCCACTAGCATGTGGCCTTGGACAAGCCCTTACCTATTTTTGGATGCAATTCCCTCATTTCTACCTCCAGGCAGAGACCCATGGGCTGAAAGTCATAAGATCTAGATTCTCACTCTAGCCACCTCTACATGGGCAAGTCATATAGCCTGGCATACACATATTTTAGGCAGATGCTTATTGTTTTTTACTTTTTCAATGCTGCTTTCTCCTCAAGCTCTCTTTTCCCAGTAAAATATGGTCTACCACCACCACTACTACTACTACTATTACACACGTATATTCAGTCAAATAAAAAATAAATGTTTCCTTCCAACACATCAACTCATAGAATAAATTGATGGGAAGGAGAAAGACTACATCAAACTTGCAGAGGTGATGGAAAGGTTTGGGAGTAAGATTCCACTTTGAAAAGGGGCTCAATTTTCCCCACCCTCTGCTCTCTCTGATGCCCAGAAAGGTAATTTCCCCATCAAAGTCTTCCCATTAAACTAGGACTGCCCCATTTCATAGGCTATGTTCTAGAGGTTAAGGTGGAACTTAATCTCTAGAACATATCTCTAGTCAAAGAGATAATTTACTTAACAAATATGCAATTTGTTTTCAGTAGATTCATAATTTAATAACTGTACTAAACACCATACCCACATAGTTCTCATTTAATCCTCACAACAATTTTGTGAGGCAAAAATCAGACAGATTAAATTCCGTGCCCAAGGTCACCAAGCTGGTATCTATGCCATGAGACTTCAAACCCAGGCCATCTCAAATCTGGTAGTGCTGGACACCACTATCTCATATACCCTCTCTGACTTTTGCCTGGCTTGCACAGCCTTATAAAAAAGTACGAAATATTTAAAATGAAATATACTCAAGTTTTCTTTGCCAACTACAAGTAAAACACAAAAAATACATTTATAACAAATTTAGAAGTAGGATAGTATTTGGCAAAAATAGCACCTCCAGCTTTCTTTTGATTAATGAAAGATAAATAAGTAAATAAATAAAATAAATAGCACCTTAATGCAGAAGGCTGGAAGGTTAGATTTGCCAAGGAAATTGGGGAAAAGATCAGAATTGGGATTAAGGATTCATTTATTCTAAGGCCATTCTGATAATCCAATTCAGGATAGGAGTCTGCGTCTAAACTCAGGGTAAAAATATGTGTTTAGATGAATACACAGCAATTAACCCCAACAATCTGTTCTGGGAGTCAAATATAGCCTCCTATTTTTTTTTTTAATTCAAGTTTTAGATTATCTACAAACAGCAGTGAGCATTCCTTATACTAAACGCACCTTCCATTACCCTCAGGGATGATAAATCTGAAGACCCTTTCCTTTGTCAGTTTCTATTTAAAGGTTACCCAATTCCTGGACAACTATTTTACACATATCTGCCAGATAAAGTCTCTGTTGATTTCAGGGAGGATTTGGAGTATGACTCTCATTTGTGTCCATGTCTGCTTTCCTAATTAACATCCTTTGCACTGTCCTTGCATTCCACAAGGGTTTTCCTGCAACTGGGAGCTGTTTATTTTCCTTTGGGAATGTTTTTTCTCTGACCCACTTATTATTTTATCATTTCTTCTCCATTTATCCACTACTAGCTGTTAACCTTCACTCTTCGTGTATCAAGCAGCAGACACATACTCTGTTCTTGCAGCATCCACACCGCCCCCTTCACGCCCTCTTCCCGGAGAGTGCTAAACTCGGCCTTCTTTATGGGTCAGCAGATCTTTGAAAGTCTTTGACCCACAATTTACTTGAGGCTTTGCATTTCTCTTGTCACTGTAGCCTTTTAAGAAGGTGTTTCTACTTTTGATTGTTTTTGGTCACTGGGTAAGACAATCCCAAAACTTATATAAATACTACTACTCTGCTCTGTGTTCTTGACATTTTTATGATGGATGTGAAAGCCTGACATGAGGTGCTGCCCTCGCCCACCCAAAATAACTTTAAGAGAAAAAGAGGTAGGTACAAGGCTGCCAAAATATACATTCTGACTACCCAAATGATTTATCTATGAAACAGACCCTCCTTCCTATTATGTTTACAGGAAGTCACCCCAATCTTTTTTAAAAGTATAGAGGTCACACAGAAAAAAAGAAAGCTAATAAACGAAACGTCCTTAGTCATTCTGTCATGAATAAATCAAAGGAAACAGAATCTCAGGACGATGACGTGTGCCAGGATATAAAGGTAAGACTTCTCAGGAAAGTGACGGCACCACGAAATACAAAGCCAGATTAATCCAGAGGAAAGAGGCTTCCACCCGGATCTCTGCAAGGTAGGGGAGAAATGTTCATCCATGTCTCCTGAGGCTTGTTGATAATCCCCATCTATAAGCATGTGTCAGATGTAAAGGCATCCTCCTTTCCCTTTTAAAGTTCAACTATAAAGTTCAACTATAAAAATCAACACATAATAGATGAGATAAGACATATTCAAAAGGCATCTTAGGGACAAAATGTTTCCCACACCAGAAGCAGAAAGTGCAAGAACTGCTCAGTAACCTTATCGATTGCATTAGCATACCTAAAGAAAGAATGTGTCAATCAGGAAGGGGATTTGGTGTTGATGAGAATGAAAACAGAGAGGAGAAAGTTGGCGGCATGATTCCCTGGGGACCAGAGGGGAAAGGGCCCTTGCTCCTGGATGTAAATATCCAGCGGCCTGGCAGCCAAGCCCCTAATAGGAAGATGGACCATCTGGCCATCGGAGTGGATCCCAGCACATACTGGTGCCTACAGAACCATTCTCTTCACGTGGAGTTGGAGAGCACTATGCAAACTCTTGACTATAATTAGACTTCCCGTTTAGTTTTCTCGTAGGGATAAAGTACTGTATACTGGTTTTTGGTCCATATGGCATACTTTTCCACTTACAGTTGTCTTTTCAAAATGAGTCAATGTAGTAGCATTCTGGTTTATATCCTTCAGTTTCTTGTGAGTTTGGATACTGTGAATTAATACTCCTAAATTCCACAAACTCTGAGACAGTCGTGACCAGTTCTAGACCTGAAAGTCTGGGTAGCAGCCCTTAAATGGTTGTAAACTCACCAAGAGAATGAAAGGGGGGCCTCCAGATAACCAGGGAGTCAGCATATATGGTATTATGACAATACTTTCCCATATTACCACGTGTCTCTCTCTAGCCTAATCCAGAATAATAATAATCAAATATTGCATATCTACTATGTACTTACACTTTTTTTTTTTTTTTTTTTCTTTTTTTTTTCTTTTTTTTTTTTTTTTTTTTTTTTTTTTTTTGAGACGGAGTCTCACTCTGTCGCCCGGGCTGGAGTGCAGTGGCCGGATCTCAGCTCACTGCAAGCTCCGCCTCCCCGGGTTCAGGCCATTCTCCTGCCTCAGCCTCCCGAGTAGCTGGGACTACAGGCGCCCGCCACCTCGCCCGGCTAGTTTTTTGTATTTTTTAGTAGAGACGGGGTTTCACCGTGTTAGCCAGGGTGGTCTCCATCTCCTGACCTCGTGATCCGCCCGTCTCGGCCTCCCAAAGTGCTGGGATTACAGGTTTGAGCCACCGCGCCCGGCCTGTACTTAGGCTTAATTCACTAATGCCCTTTCAAGGCAGGAATTATTATTTCCATTTCACAAATGAGGAAACTGAGGCTTAGAGAGCCCAAAGTCACACAATTTGCAAATAACTAGACCAGATTTCAACCCCATGACTATCTGTTTCCAAAGGTTCTACTAGAAGAAGTAATTCAAATCTTATATCACCATCTATTAGAAGGCCTACCAGAAGCCACCATGATTATTCTTCATAGCAGGAAACAGAGCAGCCCTTTCCAGAGGCCAATCTATCACCACAGTCATGTTGAAACACATCAGAAGTGTGGATTCTGCCATTGGTACTCAACAGATCAATGCCCGGTGTTCCCAAACTGGGCTCCTGGGTTCCAATGCCAAAGCGAGTTCCAAACCTTCAGCACTCTCTGGAAACAAGGAATGGCCCCATGGTTCTGAACCTGTCTACCCATCTGTTTGAAATATCAGCCCCATGTTTGAGATGACTGCTTACTTTACTCAAATCTGGATCCACAAGGAATGAGCCTATGCCTAGAGTTGGCCAATAATAATAGAAATAATAGCAGCGGCATCTCTTTTTACCTCAGAGTGTTTCATCTAATCTTTCCAATCACTTTGTAAAGTATGTTGGATTGCCCAAATATGATTGCCAAAAATTGAATATATTCAAAGTGTACAATGTGATGATTTGATATTTGTATACACTGTATCATGATTACCACAATCAAAAATCAAATTAATCAACACACAATTACCTGTGTGGGTGTGTGTATGTGTAGTGAGGACACTTAAGATCTATTCTCATAGCAAATTTTAAGTAAGCAATACAGTATCACTAACTATAGTCACCATGTTTTACCTTAAGTCCCAGAACTTATTCATCTTATGACTAAAAGTTTGTATCCCTTGACTAATATCTCCCCATGCCCCAGTCCCTGGCAAACACCATTCTACTCTCTGCTTCTATGAGTTTGAGTTCTTTATACACTATGTATAAGTGAGATGAAACAGTTTTTATGGTTCTGTGCCTGGCTTATTTCACTTAACAAACTGTCCTCCAGGTTCATCTATACTGTTGCAAATGGCAAGATTTCCTTCTTTTTTTATGGCTGGATAATATTCCTAGTGTGTGTGTGTGTGTGTGTGTGTGTGTGTGTAGATATATACACACCACATTTTCTTTATACATTTGTCCCTCCATGGATACTTACATTGTTGCCATATTTTGGCATAAATACATATATTTAAATCCTCATTTAAAGATAAGGATATCGAATTTTCAGTGAGGTTAAGTAATTTGGCCACGCTCACACAGCTAGCAGGTGACAGCCCTGGAATTTGAACCTGGGTCTGTCTGAATCCGGTGCCTATACTTTGAGCCACTCTGCATCACTGACCACCAGAGAAGCAACTGTTGTTGATGGCCCTGAAGACAGACCAGACACATCCCAGCACACTAAGGAGAGTCACTAGAGCCTGGAGACACAGTGGGACCACAGTCATGGCTGTGTTTTCTGTGGCTGGCAGGAGGTACTATTCCCCTGAGCATGGGCTCACTTAGCAAACATTTGAGAAATGAATTAATGCGGATCTTTAAGAGACCGTCTGTGGCATGATGAAAGATCAGCTTACTTTCTACAACCTGAAAATGGTGAGGCTTCATTGATGACTCCTAAAGTCTCAGCCAACTGGAACATTCTCAAATACTGTAACATTGGCTGCTATGTGAGGCAGCCGAAATCTAAGGAAGAAATATTCAAATACGCAAAATATTTGGGCCTAACACTTAGCAGGTCAAGATAATGACGCTCAAGTGGCTTGAAATAGAATCAGGCAATCTAGATTCTATTCTGGCTTTTCAACTTATCAGCTTGGCTACCTCCAGTAACCTATTTAACCTCTAACCTGTAAAAAGGATAGTGATTAGCTATCTCATGGGGTTCATGTGCAGATTAAATGAGCTAAGATATGTAAAATATCTCAGGCAGTGCTTACTAATAGAGATCAAAAAAATAATTCAATTCCCTTCCCCTTTCCATAAATAATTTCCTCCACCAAGAGTTGGTTCCTGGGAGTACAAAGCTTCTGATGCTAAGGCATTAAAATCAAACACAACCCAACACTTTCCCAACAGAGGAACCACCACTATTGAGACTAGAAAACAAAATATCAAAAGAGGGAATCTGCCTGTTTTGAAGAACCCTGTGGTGTAGCTGTGGTTCCCAAAATACCACTGAAAGTTCCAAGCCAACTGCTTTCTCTAGTCCCACCAGACAAAAAGCTCACTGGAGCTCTGACCACATCTGGGATCAGTGTCACTTTTTATCAGGCTCCAAAATTTAGGAAGTCCAGTGAGGTCTATCCCTGACAAGCCAATACTTACTGGGAAATGAGTGTTTCAAAGGACAGCAGTGTCTGAAATGTCTTCACTCCGCTTCCTCCCCACATCTCACAAGATAGGAAAGAAAAAAGAAGAAGAAGAAAAAAAAGGCAGGATCCATACACGGAGGTTTAAAGCCAAGCTACCAACCCAATCTCTTTTCCCAGAGGTGGGGCAGGGTAGGGAAAGAGGTGGGGTGAGGTGGTAGGAGGGACAGGGTGGGGTCTGCCACCTACCTGCGCACTCCCAGCCTGAGGGTCTTGTAGGATCCTTTCACCAGGGAAACTGCCTCCTTTCTGGAGCTGCTCAGAGTCACCTCATTGATGTGCACGACCTCATCCCCAGCCTGCAGTTTGGAGCGCAGGGTGTCTGCTTTGCCCCCTTCTTCAACCTGCTTGGAGGGAGAGATGCGACGGCCACCAGTGAGCTTCCCCCTGGCCTGGGGTCTGTCGGGTTATCCCAAGCCCAGCTTGGACCCCTGCAGAGCCCAACAGACCAGCTAGGGCCATACCCCAGCACGTGCAGCCCGAGGGAAAGTTGTGAGAAGGCAGGGACTGGCTCTGGGTGTCCACACCCTCAAGCACCAGCACCGCGCCTGCCCAGGGAGGGTGCTCATAAACATCAGCTGAATGAATGAAGGAACTCAGTTTCCATCCAAAGGCCATTATCCCACAGTGCTCAGGACATCACCCCAGCCCTTACCTTACAGCTTTAAAAAGTCCACTCCGGACAACTATTTTATTCCTTTAGAACAACAGTCCCCAAACTTTTTGGCACCAGGGACCAGTTTTGTGGAAGACAGTTTTTCCAAGGATGGGGTGTAGGGGGATGGTTTCAGCGTGGTTCAAGCGCATTACATTTATCGTATGCTTTATTTCTATTATTTTTTCATTACAATATATAATGAAATAATTATACAACTCAGCATAACGTAGAATCAGTGGGAGCCCTGAGCTTGTTTTCTGCAACTAGATGGTCCCACTGGGGGTGATGGGAGACAGTGACAGAGCATCAGGCATTAGATTCTCATAAGGAGTGTGCTGTCTAGATCCCTCACATGTGAAGTTCACAATAGGGTTTGGGCTCCTATGAGAATCTAATGCTGCCACTGATCTTACAGGAGGCAGAGCTCAGGTGGTTATGCAGGCGATGGGAAGCAGCTGTAAATACAGATGAAGCTTCACTTACTCGTCTACTCCTACTGTGCAATCTGGTTCCTAACAGACCACAGTAAAGGTCCCTGGATTGGGGGTTGGGGACCCCTGCATTAGAAGTTGAGTTCCTCTGGCCAGACGTGGTGGCTCACGCCTTTAATCCCAGCACTTTGGGAGACCCAGGCGGGTGAATCATGAGGTCAAGCGATGGAGACCATCCTGGCTAACACGGTGAAACCCCATCTCTGCTAAAAATACAACAAAATTAGCCGGGCGTGGTGGCAGGCGCCTATAGTCCCAGCTACTCCGGAGGCTGAGGCAGGAGAATGGCATAAACCCAGGAGGCAGAGCTTACAGTGAGCCGAGATTGCGCCACTGCACTCCAGCCTGGGCGACAGAGTGATACTCCGTCTCCAAAAAATAATAATAATAATAATAATAATAATAATAAGTTGAACTCCTCTTACCCTGCTTCTTGTTCTAAAATTATAATTCATTGGATACATAAAGTAGTACATTCAGACAATGGAATATTATTCAGCACTGAAAAGAAATGAGCTATCAAACCATGAAACAACATGAAGGAAACTAAATGCATATTACTAAGTGAAAGGAGCCAATCTGAAAAGGCTACATACTGCACGATTTCAAGTGTATGACATTCTAGAAAAGGCAAAACTAGGGAGGCAGTAAAAGGATCAGCAGTGGCTGAGGTTAGAGGGAAGGGTGGGATGATACGGTGGCACACAGTATTTTAGGGCAGTGAAACCATGCTATACGATATTGCAGTGGTGGACACATGTCCTTGTGCATTTGTCAAAACCCATAGAATGTACAGCACCAAGAGTGAACCTACTATAAACTATGGGTGATATGAGATGTCCATGTAGGTTCATCAGTTGTAATACATGTACCGCTCTGGTGCAGGATTTTTATAGTGGGGGAAGCTGTGTGTATGTTTGGGCAGCAGATATGTGGGAAATATCTGTACCTTCCATTTATTTTCGTGTGTGTGTGAACCTAATATTTGCTCTTAAAAAATAAATATACCGGCCAGGCACAGTGACTCACGCCTGTAATCCTAACACTTTGGCAGGCCGAGGCAGGTGGATTGCCTGAGCTCAGGAGTCCAAGACCACCCTGCGCAGTGTGGTGAAACCCTGTCTCTACTAAAAATACAAAACTTAGCTGGGTGTGGTGGCACACACCTGTAATCCCAGCTACTTTGGAGCCTGAGGCAGGAGAATCGCTTGAAACCAGGAGGTAGGCCTGGCACGGTGGCTCATGCCTGTAATCCTGGTACTTTGGGAGGCCGAGGTGGGTGGATCACCTGAGGTCAGGAGTTTGAGACCAGCTTGACCAACATGGTGAAACCCCATCTCTACTAAAAACACAAAACTTAGCTGAGTGTGGTGGTGGGCACCTGTAATCCCAGCTACTCAGGAGGCTGAGGAAGGAAAATTGTTTGAACCTGGGAGGTGGAGGTTGCAGTGAGCCGAGATCACGCCATTGCGCTTCAGCCTGGGTGACAGAGTGAGACTCCATCTCAAAAACAGAAACCAGGAGGTGGAGGTTGCAGTGGGCCGAGATTGCATCATTGCACTCCACTCCAGTCCAGCCTAGGCGACAGAGCGAGACTCCGTCTCGAAAAACAAAACAAAACAAAAATACCCTGCGCTGTTATTCAGTCAACAAAGTTATTCAACACCTGCTTTACACCAGAAGTTTTTCCAAGTGCTTGGGCTATAAAACTGGGCAAAATAGACAAAACCCTTTTGCTCTTCTGATGCTTAGGTTAATAGGCCGAGGAGGGGAGCAAACAATAAGCATAATAAACAAGTTAGTAATGTAGTATGTTAGAAATTCATCATATGCTCTGGGAACAGACGAAAACAAGGCTCGATCTGGGTCACATGCCAATGGATACTTATAGACGTAAATGACAATGAAAGGGAAGTAAAGGGGAAAGCAAAAACAAAAACTCAGTAAACAAAATCTCACCCATATTTTCTCTTTTTTTAGTAATTACTCTCCAGAATTGCCCACATGTTCAAAAATCTTCAATAGGTCTCAAGATACATAAAATAGACCAAACAATTATATATATACATATATTACATATATAAATTATATTATACAGACATATCTACATATATAGATATATATGCATAGATATCTATATACATATATGTATACGTATATAGCAAACATAATGAGGAATTATGTGTATATAGACATATCTATATACCTATATAATTGCTTGGTATATCTATATATGTATATTATATAATTGATATATCTATATACATATATAGATATTTTGGGAGACAGACTCTTGCTCTGGTGCACAGGCTAGAGTGCAGTGGCACAATCTCAGCTCACTGCAACCTCAGCCTCCTGGGTTCAAGCAATTCTCCCATCTCAGCCTTTTGAGTAGCTGGGACTATAGGCGTATGCCAACAGGCCTGGCTACTTTTTGCATTTTTGTAGAGATGGGCTTTTGCTGTGTTGCCTGGGCTGGTCTTGAACTCCTGGGCTCAAGCGATCCTCCCACTTTGGCCTCCCAAAGTGCTGAGATTACAGGCATGAGCCACTGTGCCCGGCCAATATATATTATTTTAATATATATAAAATAGCTTTTATTTTATAAATAACAATTTAAAATGTTAAAGCCTAGATTTATTTTAATAATTAAAAATATACACTAAATCAATATGCACTAATTATTTCTTAATAACATTTATTAATTTATACTTAAATTATTAAATATTAATTCCTTGTAAAGGATGAAGATAATGTAGAAAGTATGTAAAGGGAAAAGGGAAAGCCTTACCACTGCTTCCTCCATGTTACTCTCTAAAGGTAACCACTGTTTACTGTTTGGTTTATGAATTTCATATGTATTTTTTTCTTTTTGGAAAAATAATACCACACTATCCATATCTCTTCAAATGTCTTAACAGAGAGGCACTAAAGTGCAGTGGTTAAGAGTCTGAGGATTCAAATAGTAAACCAAATAAGAAGAAGTTATTTTCTCTAAGCCTCAGACTCATCATCTACGAAGTTGGATTAATAATATTACCCATCTCATAGAACTGCAGTGAGGATTAATGAGGTAAACCACAGGAATTGATAAACACATTTTCTGGTTTCTCATAAGATTTCAAAAATGCTGGCTAGTGTTTCCATAAATCATGAAGCTATTTCCGTTCATAAAATATTCTACTAGAACATCTTGGTTATTTGTTGTATAATATTCTACAGTGTAAATGTAACATGGTGTGTGTAACCATCTTGTATTGATGGTGATTCCCTCCTGCGTTTCTACCCATTTCATCCTCTTAAACTTCCCTGCCAACCTTCTGCAAATTCATCATTTTCCATACACACTGAGTACACTCTCTCCTCAAGACCTTTACATTAGCTGCTCAGGCTTTCCTTCTACCTGGATTTCTCCCAAAAAAAGGTAGCTGCACTCTTGAACCACCAATAGAAACTACAAAATACTATAATGGTCAAGAGTGTGTACTCTGAAGCCAGATTATATGACTCTGTCATTTACTAGACATGTGACTTTGAGCAAGTGCTGTGCCTCAGTTTCCTCTTCTGTAAAATTATAGTATTTATCACGTGGAATATTGTGAGGATTAAATGAGTTCATGCAAATAAAATGCTTAAACAGTGCTGGCACATAATGCTTATTCAATAGAGGTTAGCTACAATTACTACCCATCCTCTGAGGCCAAGTTCTTTCCAGGCCCCTCATCAATACCCACCAGACTCCTTCACCCCTGAAATCTGTCCTTTAAGAAGTAATTCTTCTTTTTCCCATTTTTGAATAATCAAACGGACAAAATAATACATAAATGTAAAGTGACATCTAATAGTTTATTATTTTTATACTGCTTGAATTTTATACAGGCTGTGGTTACACACCCTGACTTTCAGCAAAGCTATTTATATCTATGTCTGTTCCCCACTCACAGTCCCACCCATCCCCACCTTGGACTGTGAAGTCTTTGAAAAGACTTCATAAGAAATCATGACTCCATCCTTACCTACCCCAGAATGCCTCTCCAGAGCTTTGCACACAGGACCCACCCAGAAAATATTGGTTCATTCATTGAATAAATATTTATGAACAGCCTCTACTGTGTTTAGATATGGTGCTAAAAGCTGGCAGTACAGTGATGAACACTGTAGATACAGTCTTGCTCACGTTGCAGTTTGTGGAATTGCATCCCCTCAGTATTATTTGCCAACAATTTCAACGAAATGAGACCTAGGAAACAATCGATTTCTTATATTAAAAAAGGAAGTCAAGAAAGCTCATTTGTATAGTTTATATCATGTCCTCATGACTGATTTGATGTGAAAGCAAACATTATGAGGAAGACTGTCATAAAGAGATTCATTGTTGTTCACTGTTCTTATAAACTATTTCTATAACCTTTTGTATTTACAGAGTTCCTCACAATCTCTTCATTTTGCACTGAACTTTTAGAATTAGCCAGATGTGGTGGCACATGCCTGTGGTCTCAGCTGCTCAGAAGGCTGAGGTGGGAGGATCGCTTGGGCCCAGGAGGTTGAGGTTGCAGTGAGCCAAGACTGCACCACTGCACTCCAACCTGGGCAACAGAGGGAGACCCTGTCTCGAAAAAAAAATTCATCCTAGCCCCCAAGTGAATCTCTCTCTGCTGCCCAAGCTGGAGTGCAGTGGTACGATCTCAGCTCACTGTAGCCTCAAACTCCTGGACCCAAGCAATCCTCCCACCTCAGCTTCCTGAGTAGCTGGGACCACAGGCAGTTGCCACCATGTCTGGGGAATTTTTTTTTATTTTCTGTGGAGGCAAGTCTCACTATGTTGCCCAGGCTGGTCTTGAACTCCTGGGCTCAAGCAAACCTCCTGCTTCAGCCTCCCAAAGTTCTAGGATTACAGATGAGAGCCACTGCACTGGGTCATGGGATGATGTTTTTGAAATGGCACTTATTTGTCAAACATTTGATGGGCCTCTACTTCATGTTTTGATTCTCACATCTCTCCATACTGTCTCTCAGGGATTCATGTTGTCTTGGGGTTTTAATTATTACCAAAGAAGATTTTCAGAACTTTTCTTTAACAGTGATCTTTTGTAGAAGACCCATCCCATATTTCCAGTTTCCTGTTTCCTTTTCCTCCTTTTTTCCTCCAAATACTCTTCCATTATGAAATGTCTCCTTATCAACCCAGGCAGAATCTATTTCACCCTCTCCTCTTAATGGTTTCTGTCTTGAGACAAGCCTCAGTCACTACCTTTGTCATAGGTATTTCTGACTGTGCCCTATCTGCTCTTCTAGGTCCTAAACTCTTTGAGGTCAGAAACTTGGTGAACACATTCATTCTTTCATTCATCTTACAAATATTTTTTAAGCATCTATCATTGGCAGGCATAGTTCTAGGGCTGGGAAAATATCAACGAAGGAAACACTGTATTCTCTCCTTTCCTAGAGCTTACATTCTAGTGTATTTTTAATATATTTCATATCATTGTGCTTAAAAACCACACATATTCACTGGGACATTTCAGAGAGCCTATATTGATAAAAAAAAAATCTTACACACACACACAAATCAAGCTGGATTCCTTCTGTGCTTAAATTGATCCATTTAAACAACACTCCCTTGGAGGTCAGGCAATTTCCAGCAAGTCAAAGGAGCCCTGGGAAGTTTACCTGGTGCTGGAATTCCTCCAGAGGAACCACTCCTAAAGGTGGAGTCCCAGTAGGTCCAAGGAAAGCCTTGAATTGAGCCAGCTGAAGGCCAAGTATAGACTCTTAGTCTAACTCATTTCAGTTAACTGGATTAAGGGATGCTGCATCAGCCTGTGGATTCTTTAGGACCCTCACATTCCCCTCCTCTCCCTTTGTTGCTGCTGGCCCTTTGCTGACCTTTCTATTTGGTAGCATCAGTGTCAGTGGGTGTGATATTTGTTGGCCACTCCTACAATAAACTCCGTTGCCAAGAAAGTTGAAGCCATTGCTGGGCGCGGTGGCTCACACCTGTAATCCCAGCACATTGGGAGGCCAAGGCAGGCAGATCACAAGGTCAGGAGTTCGAGACCAGCCTGACCAACACGGTGAAACCCCGTCTCTACTAAAATTACAAAAATTAGGCAGGCATGGTGACGCACGCCTGTAATCCCAGCTACTCAGGAGGCTGAGGTAGGAGAATTATTTGAACCCAGGAGGCACAGGTTGCAGTGAGCCGAGATCACACCACTGCACTCCAGCCCGGGCAACACAGCGAGACGCCATCTCACAAAAAAGAAAAGAAAAGAAAAGAAAGTTGAAGCCATTGGCTAGAACAAGGCTGTGAATCAGCTTAATCTACGGTGTTCTCTCCATTTATTATCACAAATGATAAATTAAGATACTGAGGTGCGTTTGTTGATGCACTGGTAACAACACATTTGATTTCAATGTACTGAGGCTAACTAAATGCATACATCTTATCAATTAGCTACACAATTTATCTTAAAACCATTATTATGACTAAAAAAAAAACTTTGTTTACAAAAAGTTTAACAATAATTTTTTGAACTATTCATCAAAGAGATTTATACTCTTCTAACTCCAAGCCCTGCTGATAATGCCTGTCAACAAGATTCAGTGGAAAATGAAGCTTATTATTTTAAACTTTTGGACCAATTACTCCAGCAGCTAAAAAGGTTACTGGCATTGTTTGTCCAAGTTCACCTGCATGGAACTTACTTATTCCAAGAATGTGACTGTCAACAGGTTAAATGACTTCAGATAACACACCGTGTGCAACAGGGTGGGAAATCCCTAAGCTAACAAGCTAAGGAGAGGGTGTGTATACATACACTGGAGCCCGGAACCTAAGCACACTTTTTCCCTTCTCAGATCCTAAATGTACCCACACCTATAGGAGAAGTTGATTTTGCTTTGATGACCCAGTGTTCCTTTTCTGACATGTGAGGGGTTGATTTTTGAATTGTTTACAGCCTTTTATGTTGCTGTACTATTTAGCACCTAACATAGTGCCTGCACCCAATGAGTGATCAGTAAACATTTATTGAACAAATACTGGGGAAACTGACTTTGAAGAACAGCATGGTGATATACACTGTGACGAGAGTACATTAAAAAATACAGGTATAGGCACAAAGGGAGAGTGTTGGATGCCTATGTCACAGCTTGATGTGGTGCTTGGAGGCACAGAAAGCCAGGCCCATCTTTTTTCCTTATGCTTAACCCCTCTAACCCAATGTAAGTGAGAAAGGGTGGAGCTGCTGTTATGGGGATTGGTCCTGTTTTGTGCTTCTCCAGGGGTTGTGCCCTCCCTGTGACCCTCCTTGTCACACTCAGAAGAGAAACCGCAGTCCTCCCTCTGTACCAAAGGCCCTGCTGGATTTGACCTCCCTGCTGCTCCACTTCTTAGTGCTCTCCACTGGATCACTCAATACCAGCCCCTGGCCTTCCAGCGGCACAGGGAGCATGGCAGGCACTGTCCTCCTTCAGGGGCCTTGGACTTGCTGTTCCTTCAACCTGGAATGTTTTTTCCCCAGGGAACCATTTGACTTTTTCCCTTAACTCCTCCAGGTCTTTAAACAAATTCGGCTTCCAGAGGGGGACTTTCCTAGCTACCCCTTTAAAATTTCAGCCTCCCCTAATACTACTTATCTTCCTTCCCGTTGTTATTTTCTCATTAACACTTAATTCATGACGTGTGTGGCTGGGTGTGTGTGTGTGTGTGTGTGTGTGTGTTTTGCGACAGGGCCTCACACTGTCACCCAGGCTGGAGTGCAGTGATAGGATCTTGGGTCACTGCAACCTCTGCCTCCCGGGTTCAAACGATTCTCCTGCCTCAGTGTCTCGAGTAGCTGGGACTACAGGCGCACGCTACCACACCCAGCTAATTTTTGTATCTTTAGTAGAGACAAGGTTTCACCACGTTGGCCAGGCTGGTCTCGAACTTCCGACCTCAAGTGATCCACCCACTTCAGCCTTCCAAAGTGCAGGGATTACAGGCTTGAGCCACCGCGCCTGGCCATGAACTCTATTCTTTACTTAACGTATCTTGCTTATTGTCTGTCCTCTACTGGAATGCCAGCCCCATGAGGGCGGAGATTTGTGTCTGTCTTGTTTACTGCTGTATCCCCAATGCCCAGAACAGTGTGGGGCACATAGCAGTGCCCACTATTTATTGCATGGATAAATTAATTATCATCATAATTGCAACTGGTTGTTGAGGGCTTCTCGCATTCCAGTAACTTTATTGCATCAAACTAATTGTCACAACAACACAATAAGGTTATTATAATTGTCTTTTTATAGAAATGAGAATACCAAGGCTCAGAAGAAGAAAATGACTGGCTCCATGTTGCACAGTCAGTAAAACAATAGAGCTGGGATTAGAATTGAAGACTCTAACCTCAAAGACCGCAATCTCCAGCCTGCTGCCTCTGAGAATCTCCCAGATAGTTGTCCCTAAAGCAACACTTCACTTGTCCTGCCTAATCCTTCAAGTGCCCGAGAAACCTGACACTCAACACTGCTGTGTTCTGATCCTTCTCTTTCAGGGATCCTAAAGTCTCTGAACCTATTATAGTGGTTTACAGGCTCAACAGCATTCACAGCTTACACATGAGAAAAAGAGCTGGCACACACTGCCAGTGGAGCAGGGAGCTGACTGACCCTGCTACGTAAAACTGAACATGGAATGATTCATTTACATACAGTTCCACTTGGAACTTTAATTAACATTAAACTCATCCGGTAGAAGTCTACCACAGCTGAATTTCACCAGCATTTTATGTTTAAATTCTTGAATGATTTCTTTGCCTTTCCTGGCTACTTTCATTCCTGGATAAAG
The DNA here is from genome assembly GCF_001698545.2 of Rhinopithecus bieti. Classification (NCBI taxonomy): domain Eukaryota; kingdom Metazoa; phylum Chordata; class Mammalia; order Primates; family Cercopithecidae; genus Rhinopithecus; species Rhinopithecus bieti. The sequence continues at coordinate 3,989,378 of NW_016806447.1, forward strand.
ATAAAGGCAGGGGTATGGGAGGGAGGGGCACTTCAGTCACTCACAGCTGATGCAACATAACCTACAAATCATTTGCTGTTTGTGAAGTTGGTAGTTTGAGGAAAAATATGCTATCTATAAGTGCGATAATTGTGTGGAAGCAATGAGCAAAATATAAAAAGATAAAAAGGCAAGTGGATAACAAAAGACATCAAGAATCTCTCAAAGCTATTTGGGCATTATTTTCTATTCTCTGGAAATTGTCATTACTCACAACCCAGTGGGCATTCTTGGTTTTGAATAGAACATAAAGTGAGGGCAATGAAATAAAGTCAAATAAATAAAAGTTCCTCCCAGGATCCTTCTCTGGTTCTCAGGTTCTATGAAATGAATCAGCATTGTTTTGGAACCCAGAACTAAATGCTGGACTTTAAAACAGAGAAACATTTCCATGGGTTGCAATGAGTGCCACAGGGTACGGAGGTGATTCCTCCTGTTCTTCCCACCTACCTCTCATCTCATCCTAAATCATTACGTTTATACTGTTGAACATTCCTTTTTGGGGTCATAAATGGGGTGTATTGTAGTAGAAGAAAGTAAACTGGGTTAGGAGTCAGGAATCCTGTGCTCTAATCCCAACTGTGGCCCTTTTATCTGTAGGACCCTGGATGGGTCTCTCATCTATAAAATACAGATAATGTTGTTTGCTCTGCGTTACAATGAGATGACCCTGACAAGTGAAAATGTGTGTTTCTCACACTTAAGATGACCATCAGGGAAAATTCCATAGTTTTATTTAAATTAAAATACATCTGCAACACTTAGTATTATTTAGAAATTACAGAATGACTTTCTTTTGTTATTTTTTAGATAGGAGGTATGCTGTTCTTTTCCAAGTTTTTTTTTTTTTTTTTTTTTTTTTTTTTTTTTTTTTGAGACGGAGTCTTGCTCTGCCACCCAGGCTGGAGTGCAGTGGCCGGATCTCAGCTCACTGCAAGCTCCGCCTCCCGGGTTTACGCCATTCTCCTGCCTCAGCCTCCCGACTAGCTGGGACTACAGGCGCCCGCCTCGTCGCCCGGCTAGTTTTTTGTATTTTAAGCAGAGACAGGGTTTCACCGTATTAGCCAGGATGGTCTCGATCTCCTGACCTCGTGATCCGCCCGTCTCGGCCTCCCAAAGTGCTGGGATTACAGGCTTGAGCCACCGCACCCGGCCCTTTTCCAAGTTTTATAACCTGGCTGGGAAGCATAAGAAAAGAGGTGAGGCAGTGGTGAGGTGTATAAAGATGGGCAGCTCTGGAGTCAGACCAGCATGGGTATAAATCCCACTTCCAATACTAAATGATCTTGGGTGAAATTTGCATCTTCTTTGAGCATCCATCTCCTTCAACTAAATATCGGAGCAATAAGACTAACCACACAGGGTTGGTGTGAGGATTGCATGAACAAACACGGAAAGTCCCTTACAAAGAGCAAAGACTCCATAGAGGTTTGTTTGGTGAATTGCAGGGGTTTGTGGCTTTATTTTAAAGGTTTAATATTTTTCTACTGTTTCCACCACAAGAATACATGTGTTAGCAAAGCATGCATGAGACCAAGAGGAGGAAATTTGCCAAGGGTAGGAGATAGGTTATTTTCTTAAAGTGAAAGAACCAGAGTTAACTTGATTTATTAATGAAATAGGAGACAGTCTCTCCTTTGGAGGGAAGTTTCCATTTCAGAGAGAGGTCCCAGAGCAGGAAGTTACCCAGTGACACCCCAATCCAAATGATCTGTAGCCTCGGAAAATCAAGAAACACCCACAGTTCTTGATTTACAGCTCCCTGGGAGGAAGGAGCCGACCACAAGTGTAGGATAAACATCAAGCTTCAATGAAGCATCTTCAGCCACTCAACTCTGCTCAGTGCCTTAAGAAAAGTTCACAGACCCCATCTCCCCAAGGTGGCTGATTCTGAAAAAACAAGTTTGGGGTAATTAAAAGTTGAGTAGTCAATATTCATGTCCATTGTGTGTTTATACCCTGCCTCCTCTTACAAAAGATCTGAGGCAACTCCTTAAAAATACAAAAAAATAAAGAAAATAGTTGAGGGAATCTGAAAAAAAAAGGAAAAAAGTAAAAAAATAAAAGCCAAGGACAAGATTAATTCCAAGAAATGCATTCCACACACGGTGATTCTCATTCTCTATCTAGGTATTTATTATCCAGGTCTCCACAGTTACAGGGTTTCAGAGGGAGGCAAAGTCTTCCTAACTCAGAAATATTCACTAGTGAAGAGACCAGCTATAAAACAAGGCCCCACTCTAACAGCTTCTGCAGTTTAGCACCAGCTCCAATCTCCTGCTGTTCCATCAACGTCTGTGCAGTCTAGCTGGCTGTGGGATTGCAAACAACCAATACAACTAGCAAATAGAATGCAAATCCATTGCATAGTTAACTAGAATATCTCTCAAAAGAGTCAACATATAAAGAATAAGCCGGCCAGGTGCAGTGGCTCACGCCTGTAATCCTAGCACTTTGGGAGGCTGATGTGGGCAGATCACTTGAGGCCAGAAGTTCAACACCAGCCTGGCCAAAATGGTGAAACCCTATCTTTACTAAAAATACAAAAAAAAAAAAAAAAAAAAAAAAAAAAAAGGCCAGGGGGCTGAGGCAGGAGGATCGCTTGAACCTGGGAGCTAGAGGCTGCAGTGAGTCGAGATTGTGCCACTGTACTCCAGCCTGGGCCACAGAGTGAGACTATGTGTCCAAAAAAAAAAAAAAAAAAAAAAAAAAAAACCCGGTGAGCTATCTTAAAATTGTTTGAGGAAGCTAGGACCCAAAAGTCAACAAGGTTAATTTTCATGCTGAGAATTAGCACATGGTTGCAATGTGATGTAAGTGTTTTAAAAGTAAAATTAAGTAAACTTATTTTCATACTCATTTGTTTTGTTTTTCAACTCTGCATTATCTAACATCATATTTTGCTCCCTGTTTTACAGTGGATTCCCTTAGACAGACTTTTTCTGGTGCCAACTGTTTGCAGATAATAAGGGCTACCTGGAACGTACTATAGTGCAAATTTGACTCTAAGCTTCTTGATGGCAAAAGCAAACTGGAAACATGCTTTCTTAGAAAAGTCATGGGTGTGTAGTATAAAAACAGGAAGTCATTGTAGAACAGCGAGGATAATGGTATTGAAATTCATGATTAGAGAAGACTTAGGGCACTAGTGGCTAGTAAGAAGTCTAAGAAGGTGGATACCAGTCTTTCTAAATTGTTTGGTGTTTGGTTGAACAGTGTCGCACGCTAAATGGCTAACAGACACAGTGGTGGTCATTAATTCTGTTCAACAAGTATTCCTGGCTCTCTACCTTGGCTGCAGAGGAAATGCTCTTTTTCACTGAGTTCTAGGCTGGGACCCTTGCAGTTGGGTAGAGTCATGAAACAATTTCTTGTCAGTATATTTTGAGCAGAAAAAACATGTCATCTCCAGGCAGAGATCCTTTAGAGTTTCCTTTCCCTCTGGCATGGTGACTGATAATGTTTGAGATGATGACTGCTCTGTCAGCTAGGGTCACTGGGAAACTAAAATGAGCTGCTGCCCTGCAGACGCACCATGGACATGTAGAATGAGCAAGAAATAAACCTGTGGTTTAAGCCACGAGATTTGGGGTTGTTTGTTACTGTAGCCTGACTTGGTCTCTTCTGACTGATACAAATATTGTCTTACCAGTGATAGGATGAAACAAACAAATAAAAAATAAATTAGTCCTATGACATCCATGTGCAACTTTTGGGTAAGCCACACTCTCGTATACCTCCAGGACTTTCCAGGTGCAGCTTCCTCCTCTACCACCCTCAGCCTCACAACCCCCAAACTCACCTTTCAAGACTCAGTTCAGTGATTACCTTCCCAAGGAGCCATCCTGAAGCCCCTGAGACTGGTAGCATGCCTCTCCTATGCTTTTCCATAAACTCTATCATAGCACTATCCCACGGTAAGGTACTTATCTGGTTTACCTTGACTGTGCCCCCGACTAGTCTGTTACCTCCCTGAAGGACCAGACAGAATGAAAGTGATCAGTGGGGGATACCATGGTCCCAAGGATTCAGTGTTTTGAAGAGAACTTGCTCACCCCACCCCACCATTCCCTGGCTGGATGAGGACAGAATGTCTGCCATTTCTGGAATGTTCATGATCTGTTTGATGTCTCTTAGGCCTGGGCCTGTCTGGTGGAGCTGTTCAGCAGAGTGGTCTATTCCTTTCTACCAAGGCCTGCACTGTAAGGAGCAAGGCATAGCTCCGCACCAGAAGGTCTAGGGCCAGACTTCAGGCCTCAGCTTTACCACTATATTAGTTTCCTCTGGTTGCTGTAACAAATCACTGCAAACTTAGTGGCTTAAAGCAACACAAATTTAGTATTTTACAGTTCTGGAGGTCAGAAGTGCAAAATGGGACTTACTAGGCTAAAACCAAGGTGTCAGCTACTTGTGTTCTCTTCTGGAGATTCCAGGGGAGAATTGGTTTCCTTTCCTTTTCTAGCTTCCAGAGCCTTCCACAGACCTGGCTTATGGCTTCTTTCATCTTCAAAGTCAGCAATGGCCATCAAGTCTCTCTCACTCTGCGCCAGTTTAACACTGACTCTACTGCTTCTTTCATTTATGAGGATCTTTGTGACTATATTTGGCCCGATAAGATAATCCAGGAGAATCTCCCCAATCTAGAGGTCAGCTGATTAACAACCTTAATTCCATCTGTAATCTTTATTTCCCATGGCACGTAACACAACGTAGTCACAGCGACTAGGATGTGGACATCTCTGTGGATTATTCTATCTACCATAATCACTTATTAGCTGTGTGACCTTAAGCAAGTTAATTCTTTCCTCTAAGCTTCAGTTTATTTTCCTGAGAAACAGGGAAGGTGAGGATAATGGCACCTACTGCTGGGGATTGTTCAGAGAATGAAAGTAGATTATGGTGATGAATGTAAAGCTTAGAATAATACCCAACAGTCAGGGATCAATAAATGCTGTTGGCCTTTATCACTATCCTCGTCCTCCTCCTCATCACGATGGTTTGTAGGGGGAGGTAGGAAACAAAATCACACATCCTCAAAAGAAGTAACATCTCCTCTTTATGCAAGGAGAATGAGCACCATCATAGAGGCCTCCTGTCCTTATTCCCAGTCCTTCCTCTGCTCCATCCCGTTTTAGGACACTGAAGGAGGAGCAGGTTCAGCAAATAGGATTGACAGACAAGAGGCTGCTGCACTCCAAATTGAGTCTTTTGTGTTCCTGGTGTTTGAACTCTCCTAAATTGGGCACTGGTCTCTCAGATCTTAGAAAGAGGCATGGGAAACAGTTCCAGCCCCAAACCAGTTTCTCAAAGTCTCTTGAAATGTGTGGAGGGGCCATGAGAATGCCTATTCTGTGACAAGGGCAAAATTCTCCATTTCCTGGTTGGGGTGTGTGTGTGTGTGTGTGTGTGTGTGTGTGTGTGTGTCTGTGCCCACATGTGTGAATCCTGGCCTTCTCAGAAAGTGCAGTGCGACTTTTTTCCCTCTCATGAATACCCCGAGCCCCTGCCACTATAGTGTGCCTCAGCCCAGTGAACTCTACTCAACTTCAAAGAGGGGATGAACCAGGGCCATTCAGAGAGCAAGAGGCCAAGTCTAGCTGGCCCCCAGCCATGCCTCAATCCCCTTTTTCTGCTGCATTCAGATCAAAGCCTAAGGCATTCATTTACATTTTACCTAATTTTAAAAATTTTCTTTAAATGTAAAGGAATTTATGTATATTTTACCTAATTTCTTAAATAATTTCAGCCATCTTAGTTAGCACGTTTATTCCATGTTCTTAAGAAAGATCCTTTGAATTGCTTCAGTTTGTTTATGTTTAAGTCATAATCTTTTCATCCCTTAGAGTGAAATTCTGCTGTATTTATTCATGGAAACATAATATGTATACGCAATATGCATATCTGTGTAGAACATCTATTATAACATACATAGAGGGGATGAATATGTAAAACATTTTACAAATAAGGAAAAGAGAACTTCTTTTCAGTAACTAACATCAGTGGAGAGACTAAGTCTTTGGAAAGTAAATAAATAAACAAATTGCATATGCATTGCATGCATTTTATAAGTATATAAGGTAAGCCCACTTTTTATTGCCAATTCAAATAGGAATAGGACTCACAGGACAATAGTTAAATATACACATAGGCACACACATGCCCTATCTCATTTTAGCTAACAATTTTCAACTTTTTCTTCATCAGATTCATATCAAAGTTATTAACATACTAAAATAGTTAAGCTCTAGTTTTCTCTTCTTTTTTTTCCCTACTCCTGGTCTGGGAGAAATTCTAGTGGTTAGAAACTAAATCAGTGCCAGCAAGAAGAAAAAAAACAAATGTCTTCATATTTTAAACATTTGATTATCTACTCCTGATGAAATGTTTTAACTATGAGATTTCTAGCACTTAGTAAATAATCCACAATGTGACTGACTAGATAGTTCCACTGTTCTAAGTTAAGTTTCATGAGTGCCCAATGGTTCGATCTTAGGCCAGATATTCTTCTGCTTCCAAAGAAAAAAATCTACTTGATCATTATGAGATTGATTTTGACCTCATGAATTACTTGTTTCCTGAAGTTTTCCAAAGCTTCCCCTATGTGTTTAGACTTATGATATTGAGAGTGTTTATGATTTTGTAGTACTGGCTTTAATATTAGAACTTGGCTAATACGGTGAAACCCCGTCTCTACTAAAAAAAAACAAAAAACAAAACAAAAAACAAAAAACTAGCCGGGCGAGGTGGCGGGCGCCTGTAGTCCCAGCTACTCGGGAGGCTGAGGCGGGAGAATGGCATAAACCTGGGAGGCGGAGCTTGCAGTGAGCTGAGATCCAGCCACTGCACTCCAGCCTGGGCGACAGAGTGAGACTCTGTCTCAAAAAAAAATAAAAAATTAATATTAGAACTTGGCTTGCAACAAGCAGGACTAAAATAGGACAAGAGTGGCAATTATTGCTACTATCTCAGAGGGACTGTCTTGTTTGTCTCAGCAAAACATTTCTCAGGGGTGGCTGAGCTAGAAGGAAACAGGGTAATAAAACTCATGCAGGAGGTATGGAAGGCCTCCTTCTGTTGAAGATAACAATAGTATTCTATTAGTTATCATTGTGAGCTACCAATATTTTCCATCTCCATAAGATTCCAGAGGGCAGGCCGGGCGCTGTGGCTCACGCCTGTAATCCCAACATTTTGGGAGGCTGAGGTGGGTGGATCACCTGAGGTCAGGAGCTCAAAACCAGCTGGGCCAACATGGCGAAACCTGTCTCTGCTAAAAATACAAAAATTAGTCAGGTGTGGTGACGCACCCCTGTAATACCAGCTACTCAGAAGGCTGAGGCAGGAGAATGGCTTGAAGGCGGAGGTTGCAGTGAGCTGAGATCGCGCCACTGCACTCCAGCCTGGGTGAAAGAGCGAAACTCCATCTCAGAGGCCAGAAAGATACCTGAACAGTAACTGGCAAAAGGATTTCTTCACTCACAAGCTCCACACAATTTGTTTACTTGTCTTATATTAGAGGCCATATATTGGTTAAGTTTTGTAACCAGACTGCCTGGGTTCAAATCCGGCTCCCATGCTTAAAAGTTATGCGACCCTCAACACATTATTTAACCTCTCTGTGCCTGTTTCCCTTCCTGTGAGACAAAGTTAATAATACCTATTTCACAGGATTGCTGTGAGGATAAAGTTAGTTAATGTATGTAAAACATTTAGAAAAATGATATTTAATAAATGCCCAATAAATGTTAGTTACTTTCAGCACCTTATATTCTCTTCATAAATTAGGAATACTAATGCCTCACTTATATACCTCACAGTATTAAAGAGTAAGATTAGAAACATTTTATAAAGCACCTTGAGAAGCATAACATGGCATACTAAGTAAACAGAGTGACTCTATGCTAATCTGGAAGCTGGCTTGATAATTTCAGCCATCCCTAGAGGAAGGCTTCTGATCAAAACCCAGACCCTGGACATGATAGAAGCTGGAAATAAAATAGCAGAAGCAACATTAACATAAAGGTGAAGGAAGGAAAACAAGGGGAAGAAAAGAGAACTAACATCTCTGGTTGTGCCTACTATCTGTTAGGAGTTTGACACACATATGTTATTTAATTGTCACCAACACTTACGAGGTAGATATTTTGTAGATAAGAAACTAAGACTCAGCAAGATTAAGTTTCCCAAAGTTATGAAGTTATAAATAGCAGAGCTAAGATTTAAACCCAGATCTGTCCAAAGACAAAGCTTATCAACCATTCTTCCATCTAATTCTAAAACAGGCAGCTCCCTACTGCTTAAGAAACATAATGCCATATACCAAATTAGTGAAACTGAATAATGATGGCCAATATGATGACAGTGATCAAGGAAAGGTTGCATACTGATCAGAACAACCCTCCACTGTACTAGTGGGTAATAGGTCCTGGGGGAACTCATTGAACGGAGATTATTATAACAGAATCTGGGACTCTGACCATCAAAAGCCAGCTCCACCACATTTGGGAGCATCTGCAGATATGACCAAATGAGTAGATAATGGTGTCCCCAAAAGAACAAATACATGTTGCATGAATGAATTAATTAATTAATTAAGGAAAAGTACAGTAGGCCCTTAATACTTAAAGATTTTTTAAGTCCTTCACCAATACTCAAATTCCAGAACATTTTTTTCTAACCACACCCAGTTGGAACATCTTGCTATCAGATTCCCACCTGCCATGCTTCCTTGTTGTAGTCATCTGCAAACCCTCAGGTCACTCCTGACTTGGTGAAGATTCCCCCCAGCTCACTGTCAGACCTCTCACCAACATGACTCTTGCCACCATTCTCAGTGACACCCACATCCTCACAGATGTTCTTCCAGTACCTGGGCCTTTGTCTTCCTTGACTCCTCCTCCAAGCCATCTTGGCTACTCAACTTCCATGGTCAGACTCTAGCTCTTGTCATTGCCAATGTGGATATCTTCCCTACTCTCAATTTTAAGCATCTTACTCTCTGACCACCTCCTCCTTTTTTTTTTCCAATAGCTTTATTGAGGTGTAATTTACATACCATAAAGTTTACCCCCTTTTTTTTTTTTGAGACGGAGTCTTGCTCTGCCTCCCAGGCTGGAGTGCAGTGGCCGGCTCTCAGCTCACTGCAAGCTCCGCCTCCCGGGTTTACGCCATTCTCCTGCCTCAGCCTCCCGAGTAGCTGGGACTGCAGGCGCCCGCCTCGTCGCCTGGCTAGTTTTTTGTATTTTTTAGTAGAGACGGGGTTTCACCGTATTAGCCAGGATGGTCTCGATCTCCTGACCTCGTGATCCGCCCGTCTTGGCCTCCCAAAAGTGCTGGGATTACAGGCTTGAGCCACCGCGCCCGGCCAAAGTTTACCCTTTTAAAATGTACAATTCAGGCTGGGTGCAGTGGCTTACTCCTATAATCCCAGGACTTTGGAAGGCTGAGGTGGACAGATCACCTGAGGTCAGGAGTTCGAGACCAGCCTGGCCAACATGGTGAAACTCTGTCTCTACTAAAAATATGAAAATTAGTTGGGAGTGGTGGTGCATGCCTGTCATCCCAGCTACTCAGGAGGCTGAGGCAGGATAATTGCTTGAATCTGGGAGGCAGAGGCTGCAGTGAGCAGAGATCATGCCACTGCCCTCCAGCCTGGGCAACAGAGGGAGACTCATTCTCAAAAATAAAATAAGATAAAATGTACAATTCAATGGCTTTTAGGATATTCACAGAGTTGTAGAACCATCACCATAATCACCTTTAGAATACTCAATTTATCATGCCTGAAAAAAACACTGCTGACTTGGGGTGTAGCAAGATGGCAGAATAGAAGGCTCTACCCATCATCCCCCAATGCCCCTCCAAGGGCACCAATTTAACAACTACCTGCACAAAAAAGCTCCTTCATAAGCACCAAAAATCTTAAGAAGATCTCTCTCACATTATATATTGAACTCGTCAGCAAAGCCTAAATTGCTCTACCTTTTCTAATGACTTCTCATGACCTGTACTGCTACTGACCTACTCTGACCTCCTGCCTGGGTTATTCAGTGAGATCCTAACTGGTGTCCCTGCTTCTGCCTATGTGCCCCTCTCCTCCTCATTCCACATCCTTGACCTATAGCATATTCTCAACATAGCAGTCAGGAGAATCATTTCAAAACACATAACTCATCAGCTTAGAACCACTAGCAGCTTCCCAACCCACTTAGAGTAAAAGCTCAAGTACTTTTACTGGCCTTCAAGGCCATATACGGGCAATCATACACTCTGCCCCTCTGGATCTCCTAGACCTCTTCTCCTACCATACTTCCTCGGGATTGGTCTCCTTCTGCCACCCTGGCTTCTTTGATATTTTCTGAAATGTCCACGTATACATCTACTGTGTGATCTTTGCACTTGATGAGCTCTTTCTTTGAAATACCTCCCTCTCAGTAGCTACATGGCTCACTCCCTTTTCTACTTCATGTTGCTTGCATTATTATTATTATTTTGAGATGGAGTCTCACTCTGTCACCCAGGCTGCAGTACAGTGGTGCGATCTTGGCTCACTGCAACCTCCGCCTCCCGGGTTCAAGCGATTCTCCTGCCTCAGCCTCCCAAGTAGCTGGGATTACAGGCTCCTGCCACCGCACCTGGGTAATTTTTGTATTTTTAGTAGAGCTGGGGTTTCACCATGTTTGCCAGGCTGATCTCAAACTCCTGACCTTGGGTGATCCGCCCACCTCAGCCTCCCAAAGTGCAGGGATTACAGGCGTTAGCCATCACGCCCAGCCTTGCCTGCATTATTTATAAGTTCACCAAAGGCTGTTTCTGTCAGATACACAGAAAATCAGAGAAAATTCCTGGGGTTGGATAGGAATGAGGTTGAAATAAGAGAGAGAAGGGAAAAGAAAAACGACATTTAAACTTTGAGGGTCTCCTAAGGCCAGGGGCTGCTTCCTTTATAATTTGCTTTAATTCTTACAACCTTTGGGATGATGATTATTATATTTATTTTACAGATGAGACAACAGGGGCATGGAGGGATTAAAGTTATGATCTTGTATAAACCTCTAGTGTTAGCTGTCTAACTAAAAAAATCCTACCCTTAAAACCTAACCTTGGTCCACTACGTCACAGATTTCCAGCCTCCTATTTAGTTAAGATTATGCTGGGAATGAATGCCTATTACAAAATTCAAATATTTGCAAAGAAAAAAAAATCAATACAGCTTAGTTTTATAAGTTCTTGTCCTTGACACCACCTTAAAATGAAACCTCTATATGCTCAACTGAGGGTTAGATTCCAGACATTCCTGGCAATCTCTCAACCCATCATCCGAGACTATTTTTGCATGATAAAAATTCCATCAAGTGTCCCTGCACATGGATACTTGTCAGCAAATTTACTCCTTCCAGTTTTGCATCTCAGGAGGCATAAACAGAAGGTCCTGCCAGTGAAGGAAAAGAAAGGAAAGTAATTTGTCAATGGCTTTATTCAACAGTGCCATTTGCCCAAATTCCATACTGGGTGGCCCAAATATTTTGAAATCCATGCTTCATAGATCTTGTAAGATGAGTTGTAACCCTGGGTCTCACTCAGATGCCTGAGAAAACTCGGGGTCTGGATCCCCCTCCCACTGTGTTGCTGTAACCCACCCCCACATCCATTGTCTTTCAATTATCAGCTCTGCATTTCTTCCTCCGTCTCTCTGGCTTATTCTTCTCGTTTGACCTCCTGACACACTTATTTGCTTTTCCCTGTCTGGAATTCTTGCCCAAACTAACTTCAATCACTCAAAACTGTGCTGTAGGAGAGAGAGGGGTGTGGGGATGCAGTGACAACCAAGTCATTCCAATAAAATGGTTGTGGCGTGCCTCCCAGCCAGCCTCCCTGCTTATTTTATGATGACAGGCCATTCATCAAATGACCACGAACCGTCAGCGAGGGGCTGATTTCTATTGTGGGCTGGTTTTCTATAAACATGAAATCACTTCAGTAAAATAGCTATTTTAAAATGTTTTGGCACGTCTGGTTTCTACTTCCTACAGTGGAAATTTGGGATGAAATGTTGGTCAGGATATTATGCAGCAGCCCCTCAAGTATTATTATTGTCATCAGGATCACCATAACTTCCAGTTGGGATTGTTACCCAGGTGCTAATCAGTCTGAAGTTAATATATTTTATCCAAATAATCCTAAGAGAATATTGCTCCCATTTTCAAAGAAGCAATGGAAAAAATTTGTCCCAAGTTAAATATCAAATATGGTGGAAGAATCAGAATTCAGGCTCAGGTTAACTTCAAAGTCCATTAGGCACAGCCTTCCCAATGGCTAAAAATATCCAGTGGGAATGGTAATTTTTTTCATCAGTACCATTATAAAAAACTGGTATTTTCAGTACCTATTGTATGCTAGGCGTAGAGGATACAAAACATGTAGTTAATGGAGTCTACTCTCTTATAGTCTAGTTGAAAATGAAAGGCCTACAAAAAAGATAAATGGCAATGCCAGGTAGTAGATTTCAAGTATTAAACATGAATTAGAAACTCCAAGTGCTATGTGTGTTCAGACCAGAGAGCAACCACTGAGGCCACGCAGGAATAGGATGATCTTTTGGAAGGAAGGGGTATTGAGCTGGACCTGGGAAGCTCTTAGTCCATTTGCTACAAGGGCCCTTTAATTATCATACAAAAATGGATCCGGGAGGAGTAAATCTTTTCCATGGTCCTTAAGGAGGAAGTCAAAAAGAGGACAGCAGAGCGTGTGTCATGTTAAGCGCCAATTTCTCCTTTTAGAAGTCAGTTGACTAGGGAGACTGAGAGTGTAGCCTGCAGGGGTTAGCCTTCTGGGAAAGGTGCAGGAATAGATTTGTGGATAGGTAGGCCCAGGACAACAGGTAGAGTACCCCTCAGAGATTGCATTTCTCTTGTGACTATGATGAGAAACTGTGGGCTAAGGATGTTGATTACCCCGAAGGACTGGGTGACAATGGCAAGTGCTTGCCCTTATGTGTCCCATTTTAACCAGGACACCACTCTTCTGGTAACTTATTATTTCTTCACATAAGTCTAAATTCAATTCAATCAGACTACATTTTTTTTGTATGTTTCAATGGTCAATGACAACAATAAACATATATCGAGCCACTGCTTTGCATCAGATGTTGTGCTAGGTCCTGGAGATACAGAGCTCAAAAAGTGGGAGTCCCTGTATGTCAAGAAATTCTTTGTCAAGGGACATAGACAACTAAACAGACAATTTATCTGTCACATAGTAGCACTGTGACCGTGGTAAGCACATATATTTGGACTTCGGGGCTTCATTGAAGGTCCTATCTACCCCCAATAGCTTAGAAATGCAGAAACTGAGGTTGTTTTATGAGAGTTTAATCTTTAAAATCAATGCACAATGGATCCAAATGGAAACATACAAAGACAAATAGAAAATATGGAATAATCCATAAGGCTCCACTCAGCCCTGAAATCTTGGGGCTATGTGCTTTACACACACACCAGGAGGCTACCTCATGGCACGCCTACTGCATACCAGGCACTGGGCCAGATCTTTTCATGCATAATCTCTTTATTGGACCCCTGAGTCTCTGAATTTCATGGCATAGACTCTTGAACCTTATAAATAATAATTTTACAGGTGTGGAATGATGCATCAAGATTGTTCTACCCAGGGTCATGGAGCTAAAAATTTGCAAAGCAGTTATTGGAAACCCAGTTTTCAGATTCCCATTTCTGTGCTCTCAGACACTACTCCAGACATGGGAGTGTGTTCTGCAGTTGCAAAAACAAAACTCAGCTTGAGTAAGACTTCCTTAATTTCTATTTCGTTAATAGCTTCCCAGTAAACTCCTTTTAAAAAATTAAGTGTATGTAATATTTGGTTATTATTTTTTACATCCAAACAGCTGATTTGGTTTAGGAGAGAAGGTAGCGTTTTACATGCTTATTACTTTGTATTTTAAATATGAAACATTTTCATAGTGTGTTGCTTTCAAACATCCTGCACCCACTGTAGGTTCATTCTCTGCTTTGCCACATGAGTGTTCTCTAAGGTCATGTCTAATAAGCCCAGAGATTCTTCACCTCTGTACTCTTCCCACTGTTGCCAAGATGCTGAACTACTGGAGCAGCTGATCCCTTGGCAGCAAAAGGGAACATTTTGGAAACAGGTTTTCCAGGCATGAGAGCAATGGTTCTTGATTCTAGTGACATCTGCTATTGAGTTTCTCTGGGAAATCACTAATCTTCCTTTAGGTTTTTAAATGTCTTTTCAATTTCCTTTTACAGACGGTCTTGCCACCTCTGACCCTAATATACGTGTCCCCAGAGTAGGCACAGAATAGGGAACTGTGCCCAGGGTCCCCAGAGGTAAAACAAAATAAAATGATAGCTCATCAAGACCCAGCTGTGTGAGGACAAATAATAATCTGGGCCCTGATTCCCCCTTATTAATGGTTTCGCATTCTGTAGTTTTAATTATCCTCGGTCAACCATGGTCCAAAAATATTCTATGGAAAATTCCAGAAATAAACAATTCATCAGTTTTAAATTGTTCACTATTCTGAGTAGAATTATGAAATCTTGCACTGTCCAACTCCATTGGGCCCAGGGAAGTGAATCCTCCCTTTGTCCAGTGTATCCACACTATAGATGCCACCTGTCCATTAGTCAGCAGCTGTCACAGTTATCGGATTGACTGTTGCAGTACCACAGTGCTTGTGTTCAAGTACCCCTTATTTTACTTAATAATGGTTCTAAAGTACAGGAATAGTGTTGTTCTAAAGTACTTTACTTAATAATGGTTCTAAAGTACAGTACTGCTGGCAATCACCAGAGCATTGGTGATGCTCTCAGATACACCAGAGAGAAACCGCACATAAAGTCTGGCTAAGTGAAAAAGTGGAAGTTCTTAATTTTAGAAAAAAAACAAAATGTATACTAAGGTTGCTAAAATCTACAGTAAGAATAAATCTATCCATGAAATTGGGAAGAGGGAAAAACAAATTCATGCTAGTTTTGCTATCACACCTCAAACTGCAAAAGTTATGGCCACAGTGTGTGATAAGTGCTCAGTTAAGATGGAAAAGGCATTAAGTTTGTGGGTGAAAGACACGAACAGAAATGTGTTCCAATTGATGACAATGGGATTCGGTACTGTCCATGGTTTCTGGCATCCAATGGGGGTCTTGGAATGTCTCCCCTGTGGACCAGGGGTACTACTGTATATTGGAAATAAATTGTAACAGCTCTCAAAGTTGAGGAAATCATTTTATTTTCAGTGGAATAGGGAACTGGAGCATTCATACTTTTCTAGCTACTTACTGTGAAAGAAGGATGCCTTAAAGAGCAAGTTGGCAGGCAAAGCTAGAATTTGTTCCAATGGCCATCATTATATTAAATCTAGGATGGCCTGACTTTCCTGGATAGGAATTACTTGTTGGATGGTCTTGCTCACGACTTTCAGGATTCTCTTTGTGCAGTAGTTTGGAAGTAATTAACTTTCAGACATTTTTCAAATGCTTGCTAAAGTGAATGGTTGGCCGAGGACTGTATGGACTAGACATGCTGTCATTTGGTAATCACTTACTAAGTGTTGTACTGAACACCTTGCAGAGATCTATATTTAATTCTTATAGCAACCCCATGATAAAAATACAATTATGACTGACAGATGAAGAAACTGAGATGATGACAACGTTTCTAGTCTTTTTCATATCACAGCAAGTACCTCCTCAAGAACTGAGAGGACCAGTCTCTCAGCACATCTGTAAACCCTTCATGGTGCACTGGATGGAAAGCTCTGATTTGGATAGGGTTAATTACCTTGCCAGGGTTAAGAAAGTGACCAGTGTGAGGCTTAAACCCAAGGCTGTGCCTACAAAGACTGTGCTGTTTATACTGAGGGGTACCATCAATTTATATAATGTAAAATTCTCACACACAGCTCTGCAGGATGAATTATATTTGTTTTTATTTGAAGAGTGACTATGGCTGAGTCACTTTGTGATGCTGGTGTTGGGACACAGGACAAATGCTCACGTTACTGGGTTATCCTATTGGATTGTACTTTCAATGTTCTGTGCTTTTAGGGTCACCATTAGACTAATGTATTAATATAAATCCTATAATCTTATTGGTTACACTGTAAGAAGATTCTGCTATATGTACACTGAGTGGGAGGGTTTTAAGGGTAGAAATCACAGAGTCAAGCAAACAGCACAGCTGTTATTATTACACTAGAAAGATAGAGAGTTGCCGTTTTAGGCTAATTAACTTACCCTAGGACAATCTGGGAAAACAAGTACATTCCTTGGCAACTTTTTCTTTTTATACATCTGAGTCCACTGAGAAACTAGTTAGGAGGATATTCCTCCAAACACTCACTCCTCAGCACCCAGCCTCCCGTGTGTGGTAGTCCCCAGTCACCCACAGGATGGAGGTACAGCCTTCTCTTCTGAGTGCTACTAGTCAATCTGGTCCTCTCTGCAAAATGTGTCATTTACGGAAGCTTGTACAGGCATGGGAATTAAAGATCTCATGTGATCTGTCCATTTACCTGGAGACAAAACCTTTCCCTGGGGTTTCTTCCTCCAAGTTATACTTTTCATCTTATGAGTGTTTATTGCTTCTTCACCTAGAAGCTTAGATCCAATATCTGCTCAGAAGAGAGGAAAGGCAATGAAATAGACTACAGACAGCAGACCGATACACATAGGAGTTTTAATCCTAAGGGAACTCCAACCCATTTCAATGGAATTACCCTCGGTTAAGCACTGAAGAAGATTAACAAGACCCTGGAGGATGAAAAATGAAGCTGTGGCTGTGACCTGGCCATCACAGCAGCTGATCAAGGCCTTGTTCTACAAGCTCTGAACTTGTAGGTACCACCTCACAAAGCAGATACCCCACAGAAAAAGCGAAACGAACGTGAAGTTCCAAAACCATGCCCTAAAAGTTTACAGCTGGGCTTTACCAATGTTTATCCAACATGTTGTTAATCTCTGTGTTATCACACTAACCTGTTGCCAAAACAGCAGAAGCAGTAGTCATTTATTCCTAAATGCTTTTCCATATGCTTCACAAGCAAAAGTTTTTCAGACAAGACCATTTCTTTTCAATGTTAAAAATGAGAATCTCTGAAGAAAAGTGAGTATTAGATCTCCGCATATTACTGAACACCTCAAGAGAACTAGATCAGGAGACCCAGCACAAATTGTGCCCAGTGTATTTCTACAAACAAAATTAATAACAAGCAAAGCTTGAACATACCATACTATTCAATTTCTGTATTGCTAAAGCTGAGAAAATCACTCCAAATCATATGACTGGAGTCCAGACCTAGAATAAATCCTGCTAAATAGTAGGATTTATGCCATAACTAAGAGATTCAAAAGAATGCAAATTCAAGAGACTGACTTTTGCTGGGCATGAGCAAGCCTATAGTCCTAAGCTACTTAGGCAGCTGAGGCAGGATGATTTGCTTGAGCCCAGGAGTTCAAGTACAGCCTGGGCAACATAGCAAGACCCTGTCTCTAAACAATAAAAATGAAGAAGAGGAAGAAGAAGAAGAAGAAGGAGGAGGAGGAGGAGGAGGAGGAGGA
>NW_016806447.1:4007247-4014192 GCF_001698545.2 Rhinopithecus bieti
GAAGGATGAGGAGGAGGAGGAGGAGGAGGAAAAGACTGAGTTCTAAACAAGAAGTAATTGGATTTAGCTTGAATTAGAAAGATATAGTTTTCTATTACCAAGTAGAAATTGGGGTTAATAAGTTAATCTAATTCAATCGTACAGAAATAAAATTACTCCTTGCCTCACTTGACAAATGTTATTGTAAAAATTTATTCCTGCAACATGTTTCAGTGTAAATTAATTCACTGTTACTATTTCGATTTTATCTCAAGTTTCAGAATGAGAGGCTTGTTGCTCTCTTAAAGGATTTTAATCATCAGTGCAGAAATTAGAATAGCTTTTTAAGAAGATGTAGTAGCAGGCATTGCAGTTGTTGCCCCAATATCCATTCACCCTCGCTTGTGAAGAACCATGGCGTCTAAATCAACAGGGCCCTTCCACCACCAGCTGTGGGGATTGGTTCAGGAAAGCCAAGCCTCAGCCAATCCGCACGTGACACTTCCCTGGCCAGCGGGGCTGGTCATGGGCGATCCATCCAGTATTAAGAACAAGTCTCCTCATCACGAGTTGTGAAAAAGACTTGCCTGTTTTTGGAAATGAACCCTGTAGCATGGAGCCAGCCTTCCTTTGAAATCGACACCATAAAAGGTAAAGAAAAAATGACAAGTTACTAAATCAAACCAACACTGAAACCACTACTTCTAAACTTTGCAGTGCTGAGTTGATCAATCTCTTTTTTTGTTTTACCCAGTTGGAGTTAGTTTTCTGTTACGTGCAACGAAAAGCACTCCTGCAGCATTACGGGCTGGAGTGCAGTGGCGCTATCTCGGCTCACTGCAACCTTCACCTCCCGGGTTCAAGTGATTCTCCTGCTTCAGCCTCCCAAGTAGCTGGGATTACAGGCATGCCCCACACGCCAAACTAATTTTTGTATTTTTAGTAGAGATGGTGTTTCACCATGATGGCCAGGTTGGTCTCAAGCTCCCGACCTCAGGCAATCCCGCCGCCTTGGCCTCTCAAAGTGCTGGGATTATAGGCATGAGCAACCGCGCCCAGCCTGATGCCTTTTTCTAGAAGGTTATTCACTGAGGAAGAACCAATAAATAAATA
Source organism: Rhinopithecus bieti (assembly GCF_001698545.2). Classification (NCBI taxonomy): domain Eukaryota; kingdom Metazoa; phylum Chordata; class Mammalia; order Primates; family Cercopithecidae; genus Rhinopithecus; species Rhinopithecus bieti. Next base: position 4,008,340 of record NW_016806447.1, read on the forward strand.
AGAGCAAATTCTATGAAGGGAAAACCACAGAGTACCCCTTATTTTCCATATTTCATATTTATCTTCCCTGCAACCTGTGGTGTCACTCTTCTAGTGACCTCTACATAATGGATCTTTTTTCCTTCCCTCCTTGCCCCCTTCTTTCTTCCTTCAGAGAGGAGAAGGAGAAAGGGAAAGTGAGAAAGAAGGAGAACAAGTAGGCAAGCATCAGCAACAGCTCCCTGCCTCCGATCGGGTGGCTGGAACGTTCCTTATTAGCTCTTATATAAAACTAAGAATGTATGCTCCCATTGTTCAGGGATATTGGGTGACTCCGCGAGAACAATCCATTCCACAAATTCCACTGACAACTCATGACCAGGTGATGCAAGCAGTGAAACACAATGCAAGCGGATTGTTTGATCTGTCATAGACATCAAGGCTGGCAGCTAAACAATTATTATATTTCACTCATCCAGGCTCTCTCTCTTGCATACCACTCCTAGGCTCTTCTGGTAAGCTCCCAGACCAGAGTTTAGAACAAGCCAGTGGACAGGACACTTATCAAAGTGCAAACATTTACTTGACAATGTGGCAGTTAAAAATAACCTGCCAGAGACTCTGAGTACATTAGGGAAGGCTATTGTCCCATGTGGTGTACAGTGTACCCAAGACTTCCTCCTGTAGACATTCTCTTCCACATTCTTTTATTTCCTTCCTGTGCCTGCAAATTAGTGATGCTCAAAGGGGACCCACTGTCTTTAGGGGTCACATTTTCAAGTTTCTACTCTTTTCCATTTACTCTTTGCCTTTTGAGATAGGAGACAAATTACAAACTGGCTGGTGCACAGGGGAACAAGTACACAGGAACACACTGACATTTATTTTTTATGTTTTTCTTTTGAGATGGAGTCTCACCGTGTTGCCCAGGCTGGAGTGCAGAGCACGATCTCAGTTCACTGCAACCTCTGCCTCTAGGTTCAAGCGATTCTCCTGCCTCAGCCTCTCGAGTAGCTGGGATTACAGGCACCCGCCACCACGCCAGGCTAATTTTTGTATTTTTAGTGGAGACAGGGTTTCACCATCTTGGCCAGGCTGGTCTTGAATCTTGACCTCAGGTGATCCACCTGCCTCGGCCTCCCAAAGTGCTGGGATTAGAGACGTGAGCCACCGTGCCTGGCCGACATTTATTTTTATATCACAGGGCATGTGGATCCAGCAAAAGAGGTATAATTCCCAAAGCGTGGTTTCAACTCTTGGTTTCAGCTTAGTGGTGCAATAGCAAATTATAAGGTCAGGAGCAACTCCAGAGGCTAAAGTTGAAGCTGCTCTGGAGATTCTAGCTCAGGGGTAAGGTTCAGGTAATGGCTGGGGAAGAGATGAGGATGTAGCAGGGTTTTTTTGAATGTGATATGTGTGGAAAATGCCCGTGTTGAATAACAGAGGATTGGGTCCTGCATCCATGCTGAGGCAATGATGGGTTTAGAGTTAACATCCTGCTAGTGACAGCTGAATTGAAATATATTCTGTACTTGGAAGAATGATTTTTAAAAGCCTCTAAGAATGTTACTAAAAGTCTTTAAAAATCTCTGCATTAAGAAAAAAAAAATCTAATTTGAAAATGGGCAAAAGACATGAGGAGACACCCAACTGCGGAGGTTACATCATGGTAAATAAGTGCATGAAATGATGTTCAACATCACTAGCCATTAGGGAAATGCAAATTGACACCATATTGAGATGTCATTACATACCTGTTAGAATAACTATGATTTTTTAAAAAATAGTAATAATACTGATATGGATTGGCTGTGTCCCCACCCAAAATCTCATTTTGGATTGTAATCCCCATAATCCCCATGTGTCAAGGGCAGGACCAGGTGAGATAATTAGATCATGGTTTCCCCCATGGTGTTCTCGTGATAATGAGTGAGTCTCACGAGATCTGATGGTTTTATAACTTGGCTTGCACTCACTCTGTCCTGCCACCCTGTGAAGAAGGTGCCTGCTTCTCCTTTGCCTTCCATCATGATTGTAAGTTTCCTGAGGCCTCCCCAGCAATGTGGAACTGTGAGTCAATTAAACCTCTTTCCTTTATAAATTACCCAGTCTTGGGCAGTTCTTTAGAGCAGCATAAGAACGGACTAATACAAATACCAAATGCTAGCAAGATACGGAGAAACTTGATCTCTCATACATTGCTGGTGGGAATGAAAAATGTTATAGATACTCTGGAAGATAGTTTGGTAGTTTGTTTAAAAATATATGATCTAGCACTCTCCTGGGCATTTATTCCAGAAAAATGGAAACTTATGTCCACATAATAACATGTGCACAACTGTTCACAGCAGCACTATTTTAATAGCTAAAAACTGGAAAGGTGAGTGGTTAAACAAAGTGTTTTACATTCATCCATACCATGGAATATTACTCTGCAATTAAAAGGAATGATATTTTTGTAACATTCTCAAAATGACAAACTTAGAAGTAGAAAACAGAATAGTGGTTGCCAGAGGTTAGGGATGGTGGGGTGGAGGGAAATGAGTATGACTAGACAGGGGTCGCATGAGGGGGATTTTTGTGGTGGTGCAATAGTCCCATATGTTCATTGCACTGCTGGCTACAGAGTCTACATAAGTGACAAAATGGCAAGGAACCCTACACATGCATTGTACCGATGTCAAATTCCTCTCCCTGTACTATTTTTTCAAACTTCCTGTGAATGTCTCATTTTACAAAAGCATTTAAAAGCCCTACTGCGGCTCTCTGGAACTAAACCCAATGCTACAAGCTTCTGTGATTCTGCTTATTTCCTGTTACCTGTGCCTAGACCTCTTTCAGTGGGGACCCCTCTTTGCCACCCTTACCCCAGGTAGTTCCAATGAAAATACCTGACCTGGCCCAAGCAGTCAGCACATCACCTGCCCCTATGCTCATTTAGGCTGGACTTGGCAGAAATGCTAGAGATGATTGTTCTTTTGTACTGGATTCAACTCTAGAAGGAGGGAAGTCTGGGAACCACATGAAGGACTGCAAATGGCACTCTCACCAAGGAAGCAGAAGTGAGAAAAGGAGAAAGAAATCCATTTTAGAGAAAATCATTTCAGCTCTAGGTCCTGGCATGCTTACCTTTGGCCTGCTCTGTTTTTGAGCCTACACATCTCATCAGCCTTGTGTGTTACCGTAACCCCTGGATAGTTAACAGTTAAATGGAATGGCATGATGGACGTCCTTCCCTTTCATAAACAAACTAACATAAAAAGCTCTTGGGGGCAGGGTGAAGGGCTACCCACTAACCCAACTCTCTGTATCAGTTGCTTTCATGGAAACCTGTTTTCTGGGAATCCTGGGCACAAATCTATTGAATCAGCCCTTGTAAGGGTTGATGGTGAAACCTAACACGCCCCATCCAGGTGTGCCTGGAGGATGCAGCAGGGAGAAACCCTGTTTTGTTAATTAAGGCAGGATACTGATCCCTGAGTCGATAACATTCCAACCAAGACTCATCATTTTGCTTCCCAATTCCCTCACCAGTAACCCTGTTTTCGCCTCCTTTGGGCTCACTCTCTTCCTTTCTCCTGTCCACCTCAGTCAGTCTTCTATGGTTCTGTCCCTGCCTGGTCTCTGCTCCCCTCTCCCTTGTTCTTCTTGAGGTCCTGAGAAGATCTGAGGCCCATGCCTCCCCTCTCCCCAGTCCCTGGCTCACTGTACCAGTAGAAACAGGGCTCTTTCCCATTGTGCTCTGGGTCCCATGTCCCAGGACTTGCTTCCTTCATCATCTCTGCTCTCCTGGATCTGCAGCTTACCCCAATCTGCTGTCTCTTCTTCCTCGGCATATACACATGCTTATGTTTCTCTCTTCTTATAAAAACAAACATTTGCCGGAACCCTGTACCTCCTGCTATTGCCCTTGCTCTCTCTACTCTTCTTAGCCTTGTTTCTCATCTGGCTTGTCCCCTTGTCCCACCAGTCTTCCAATTAGTTTGTATTCAAGCTTCTTCATAGCCTCAGCCCTCAAACAAAACTTTGCTCAGGTTACACCTTGCTTAAAGTTCTGCCACAGCTCCCCCAGTCTTCACGGTGCAGCATCGTGGATAACAGGCTTCCTGCCTCTCTCCAGCCTCGGCACCACCATTGTCACACACATGCCCCTTGTTCCAACCATTCGGGTCAACTGGCAGCTCCCCAGATGCACCTTCACCCCTGATTCTGACTCTGACACCATCCTTCAAAACTGTGTTCAACTGGCTGTCGCTTCTCATGGAAATGCTTCCTAACATTTCCAAGCACAGCTGGCACTGTCTGCTGTCTTCCCTGTTCCTGCAGGGCCCCGCAGTGGTATCATCATGAGGCATTCGCTCCAGTGTCCTCCATAACATCGACATAGCCTGAAGAACAAAGGCAATGTCTTTTTTTGATACAGTATATTTTCCCCACATTTTAATTTATTTGGAAATATTTCAAACTTTAGAATCATTGAAAGAAGGGCAAAATGAACACTCACTTACCTTTCACCAAAATTCATCATCTATTAATATTTTGCTACATTGTACCTGCTCCCATCCTATAACCCCACCCTCTCCCTCTGTAATATATTTATATACCTTATTGGGTTGAACAGTGTCCCCCAAATTCAGGTCTACTCAGTACCTGGGAATACGGCCTTACTTGGAAATCGGGTCTTTGCAGATACAATCAAGTTAATATGAGGTCATACAGAACTAGGATGGGCCTTAATCCAATAAGTGGGGTCCTTACAAAAAGAAAGAAGTTTAGACAGAGACATACAGAGAGAATGTCCCATGAAGATGGAAGCAAAGCTTGGAGTGATGCAACGACAAGCCGAGGAATGACAAGGAGTGCTGGCAACTACCAGAAGCTGGAGGAGACTGGGTAGGGTCCTCCCTCTAGGTTTTGCAGGGAGCACAGCCCTGCCACCACCCTGATTTCAGACTTCAAGCCTCCAGAACTGTGCGAGAATAACTTCTTTTGTTTTTAGCTACCCAGTTTGTGAGAATGTGTTCTGGTAGCCCTAGGAAACTAATATAATAACCATACATAGTGAGATATACTAGACATGTAATATAGATGTTCATATAGATGTTAACAGAAAATACATGTATAATGTGAACAATAAAAGATATATTAATATAGCTATTACTATAGCCATATATATAATCTCTTTTTTACTAAGCCATTTATTTTTATTTTTATTTGAGACAGAGTCTCACTCTGTTGCCCAGGCTGGAGTGCAGTGGCACAATATTAGCTCACGGCAACCTCCGCCTCCCAGGTTAAAGCGGTTCTCCTGTCTCAGCCTCCTGAGTAGCTGGGATTACAGGCACCATGCCTGGCTAATTTTTTGTATTTTTAATAGAGATAGAATTTTGCCATGTTGGCCAGGCTGGTCTTGAACTCCTGACCTCAGGTGATCTGCCTGCCTCAGGCTCCCAAAGTACTGGGATTACAGGCATGAGCCACTGCCCCAAACAAGAATTCTGAGAAGCAACCTGGTCAGAGCTTAGACCAGCAGAGCTGAAAACAATGCCCTAGGCACTGTTCTGGCCAACAGAACCATTTAAAAGTAAGCTTTAGGCATGACATTTTACCTCTTAATGCCTTATTATGTATCTCCTAAGAATAAAGATATTCTCATATAATTATATCATTATCACACTAAAAAAAGCTACACTGGTACTTTTTAGTATATAATATATACTTAATCATAAGTATATAATATATAATATATAGCATATAATAAAGTATTTATTCATATATAATATAGACTAGATATTCAAACTTCTCAATTGTCCTAATAATGACATTAAAAAAAAAAATCCAATCAGGGATCATTCACTGTATTTAATTATCATG